>NC_069505.1:331444218-331529218 GCF_027579735.1 Bombina bombina
CTGAAGTGAGCGTTAGAGCTCTAACGACAAAACTCCAGCCACCGGAAAATAGCAGGAGTTAAGAGCTTTCTGGGCTAACGCCGGTTCATAAAGCTCTTAACTACTGTACCCTAAAGTACACTAACACCCATAAACTACCTATGTACCCCTAAACCGAGGTCCCCCCACATCGCCGCCACTCGATTAAAATGTTTTAACCCCTAATCTGCCGACCGCCACCTACGTTATACTTATGTACCCCTAATCTGCTGCCCCTAACCCCGCCGACCCCTGTATTATATTTATTAACCCCTAACCTGCCCCCCACAACGTCGTCGACACCTGCCTACACTTATTAACCCCTAATCTGCTGAGCGGACCTGAGCGCTACTATAATAAAGTTATTAACCCCTAATCCGCCTCACTAACCCTATCATAAATAGTATTAACCCCTAATCTGCCCTCCCTAACATCGCCGACACCTAACTTCAATTATTAACCCCTAATCTGACGACCGGAGCTCACCGCTACTATAATAAATGGATTAACCCCTAAAGCTAAGTCTAACCCTAACACTAACACCCCCCTAAGTTAAATATAATTTAAATCTAACGAAATTCATTAACTCTTATTAAATAAATTATTCCTATTTAAAGCTAAATATTTACCTGTAAAATAAACCCTAATATAGCTACAATATAAATTATAATTACATTGTAGCTATTTTAGGATTAATATTTATTTTACAGGCAACTTGGTAATTATTTTAACCAGGTACAATAGCTATTAAATAGTTAAGAACTATTTAATAGTTACCTAGTTAAAATAATAACAAAATTACCTGTAAAATAAATCCTAACCTAAGTTATAATTAAACCTAACACTACCCTATCAATAAATTAATTAAATAAAATACCTACAATTACCTACAATTAACCTAACACTACACTATCAATAAATAAATTAAATACAATTGCTACAAATAACTACAATTACATAAACTAACTAAAGTACAAAAAATAAAAAAGAACTAAGTTACAAAAAATAAAAAAATATTTACAAACATAAGAAAAATATTACAACAATTTTAAACTAATTACACCTACTCTAAGCCCCCTAATAAAATAACAAAGACCCCCAAAATAAAAAAAATGCCCTACCCTATTCTAAATTAATAGAGTTAAAAGCTCTTTTACCTTACCAGCCCTGAACAGGGCCCTGATCTGAACAGCCAATAGAATGCGAGCTCAATCTGATTGGCTGATTGGATCAGCCAATCGGATTGAACTTGATTCTGATTGGCTGATTCCATCAGCCAATCAGAATATTCCTACCTTAATTCCGATTGGCTGATAGAATCCTATCAGCCAATCGGAATTCGAGGGACACCATCTTGGATGACGTCCCTTAAAGGAACCGTCATTCGTCGGGAGACACAGAAAGAAGAGGATGGATCCGCGTCGGCTGATTCAAGATGGACCCGCTCCGCACCGGATGGAAGAAGATTGAAGATGCCGCTTGGAGAAGATGTTTGCCGGTCCGGATGTCCTCTTCTTGCCGGATAGGAGGAAGACTTTGGAGCCTCTTCTGGACCTCTTCAGCACCTGATGCCAGGACGGATCGGTGATACCTGGATGGTGAAGACAAGGTAGGAAGATCTTCAGGGGCTTAGTGTTAGGTTTATTTAAGGGGGGTTTGGGTTAGATTAGGGGTATGTGGGTGGTGGGTTGTAATGTTGGGGGGGGTATTGTATGTTTTTTTTTTACAGGCAAAAGAGCTGATTTTCTTGGGGCATGCCCCGCAAAGGGCCCTGTTCAGGGCTGGTAAGGTAAAAGAGCTTTTACATTTATTAATTTAGAATAGGGTAGGGAATTTTTTATTTTGGGGGTCTTTGTTATTTTATTAGGGGGCTTAGAGTAGGTGTAATTAGTTTAAAATTGTTGTAATATTTTTCTTATGTTTGTAAATATTTTTTTATTTTTTGTAACTTAGTTCTTTTTTATTTTTTGTACTTTAGTTAGTTTATGTAATTGTAGTTATTTGTAGAAATTGTATTTAATTTATTTATTGATAGTGTAGTGTTAGGTTTTATTGTAGGTAATTGTAGGTATTTTATTTAATTAATTTATTGATAGGGTAGTGTTAGGTTTAATTATAACTTAGGTTAGGACTTATTTTACAGGTAATTTTGTTATTATTTTAACTAGGTAACTATTAAATAGTTCTTAACTATTTAATAGCTATTGTACCTGGTTAAAATAAATACAAAGTTGCCTGTAAAATAAATATTAATCCTAAAATAGCTATAATATAATTATAATTTATATTGTAGCTATATTAGGGTTTATTTTACAGGTAAGTATTTTGCTTTAAATAGGAATAATTTATTTAATAAGAGTTAATTAATTTCATTAGATGTAAATTATATTTAACTTAGGGGGGTGTTAGTGTTAGGGTTAGACTGAGCTTTAGGGGTTAATCCATTTATTATAGTAGCGATGAGCTCCGGTCGTCAGATTAGGGGTTAATAATTGAAGTTAGGTGTCGGCGATGTTAGGGAGGGCAGATTAGGGGTTAATACTATTTATTATAGGGTTAGTGAGGCGGATTAGGGGTTAATAACTTTATTATAGTAGCGCTCAGGTCCGCTCGGCAGATTAGGGGTTAATAAGTGTAGGCAGGTGTCGGCGACGTTGAGGGGGGCAGATTAGGGGTTAATAAATATAATATAGGGGTCGGCGGTGTTAGGGGCAGCAGATTAGGGGTACATAGGGATAACGTAGGTTGCGGCGGTGTACGGAGCGGAAGATTAGGGGTTAAAAATAATATGCAGGGGTCAGCGATAGCGGGGGCGGCAGATTAGGGGTTAATAAGTGTAAGGTTAGGGGTGTTTAGACTCGGGGTACATGTTAGAGTGTTAGGTGCAGACGTAGGAAGTGTTTCCCCATAGGAAACAATGGGGCTGCGTTAGGAGCTGAACGCTGCTTTTTTGCAGGTGTTAGGTTTTTTTTCAGCTCAAACAGCCCCATTGTTTCCTATGGGAGAATCGTGCACGAGCACGTTTTTGAGGCTGGCCGCGTCCGTAAGCAACTCTGGTATCGAGAGTTGCATTTGCGGTAAAAATGCTCTACGCTCCTTTTTTGGAGCATAACGCAGCATTTTTTTGAACTCTCGATACCAGAGTTAATTTTATGCTGCGGCCAGAAAAAAGCCTGCGGAGCGTTAACAGCCCATCTACCGCCAAACTCCAAATCTAGGCCTTTGTTTTTTGAAGCTACAACCTAATAAAGTGGGTTGAGCTTGTAGGTATAATCATGATTTACAGTGGCACACAATCATTTACAAAGAAAGAACACCATTTAATGGGATAGTCTACTCCAGAATTTGTATTGCTTAAAGGGACACTCAATCAAAATTAAATTTTCATTATTCAGAAAGAGTATGCAATTTTAAACAACTTAACAATTTATTTCCATTAACAAAATGTGCACAGTCTTTTTATATTTAAACTTTTTTAGTCACTATCTCCTTTTGAGCAGGTGCAAGAATAAGTGTGTATGCATTTTTGAATGGATGATGGCTGTCACATGGTACAGGGGGAGTGGAAAAAGACAACTTTAAAAATTGACAACAAAAAAATCTTCTACTCATTTGAAGTTCAGACTAAGTGCTATTGTATTGTCTTGTTATCTTGTATTTGTTGATTATGCAAATCTACTGTGTTGACTGGTCCTTTTAAAAAGGTAGATAATCCATTTATTACCCATTCCCAAGTTTTGTATAACCAACACTGTTATATTAATACACTTTTTACCTCTGGGATTTCCTGGTTTCTAAGCCTAGGCAGATTGCCCCCTTATCTTAGTTCTTTTGACAGACATGCATTTTAGCCAATCAGTGCAGACTCATTAAACTATTTTAAATCCATTGAAATTTTATTTTGAAAAGCCTAGTCGAATCCATGTTCCTGGTCTGATATAACCAATCACTGTGTAGAATGCTGCAATAGAATTTGAATGATTAGTTTACCTCTTTTTTTCTTATTTCTCTCAAAATTGTTGTTTTTCTAAATTTCATTGAGTTTGTACTTGGCAAAAAGAGACTGTTAATTGCCTGTTTTAAATCTGTCCCTAATGGTCCTTAAAGGGACATTATACACTCATTTTTTCTTTGCATATATGTTTTGTAGATGATCTATTTATATAGCCCATAAAGTTTTATTTAAAAAAAAATGTTTATTTTTGCTTATTTTTAAATAACATTGCTCTGATTTTCAAACTCCTAACCAAGCCCCAAAGTTTGATGTGAATTACCGTCAGCTACCTTCTCCAGCTTGCTCCTTTTTGTGTAAAGGGTCTTTTCATATGCAAAAGAAGGGGGAGGGGGGAGTGTCTTATTTCCCACTTGCAGTGGGCTGTCCAGCTAACTTTTCAACAGAGCTAAACTGACAGCTTAAGTCTTTAAACCATTTTTTACTGGATTTTTGTGTTGGTATCTGGGCATCTTGTTCTTTATAGTATTGTCTATTGCATGCAGTTATATAAAAATGAGTGTATACTGTCCCTTTAACAGAGGAGATATAGGAGAAAACTTAAATGTAAACATGGCGGTGGCCTTTAGTTTATAGATACTATAGTACTTCATAGAATCTTAACCTTTACACTTGTATCTTCACTATTTAAACAGCTGATATAATTGTAAAAAAATGCATCTACATATTATTCTAAGGCTATTCTTTGCTTTGATTGCATCTTGTCTAACATGTATTTACTGTTTCATATGATTGATGCATTGTTTCATATGACTGATGCATTCCAGGGGAAGTGGAACAAGCCCATTCTTCAGAGTTTTTATTTATTTTAATACAGCAAATGCAGGCAAAATAAATGTTTTGTGTTTATTTTTTATTTATATTTTCCTTAAAGGGACACTCAAGTCAAAATTAAACTTTCATATGTCAGATTATGCAATTTTAAACAACTTTCCAATTTACTTCCATTAACAAAATGTGCACAGTCTTTTTTTATATTTACACTTTTTGAGTTACCAGCTCCTACTGAGCATGTGCAAGAATTCACAGAATATACGTATATGCATTTGTGATTGGCTGGTGGCTGTCACATGATACAGGAGGGGTGAAAATAGATTTTTTTTCCTTACAAATTTCAAAATGATGTCTACAACTCATTTTAAGTTTAGACTAAGTTATTGCATTGTCTTTCAGACATTAATATTGAAACATTTGTAACCAAACTTAAAGGAATATGAAACCCCAAAAAAGTTTTTATGATTCAGACAGAGCATACAGTTTTTGTTCCCATGGCATTATTATTTGTTAGAGATACCTAGGTAGGTTTGGAGTCCTATGTAGGGTTGCCACCTCAGCCATGTTTTCCTGGACACTTATAAGTTACACATACTGCAGAGTGTGCAGGGAGGAATATGAATAGTGCATATAAAGAGTGCTGTCCAGAAACAACAATATACGTTCTTCCCTGCAGCAAGTGTCCAGGGAAACGTGGCTGAGGTGGCAACCCTAGTGCTACGTGATGGTAAATAGTGCTGCGATCTAGTGCTCTTGCAAATATATAACATTCTCCCAAAACTTCTGCCACATAGTGATCCAGACACGTGCACACTTCTGAGATTACATCCCTGCTTTTCAACAAAAGATACCAAAAGAATAAATACAATTTGGTCATAGAAGTAAATTAGAAAGATTTTTAGCATAACCAAGAAAAATGTTGGGTTTCATGTCCCTTTACTCAGACTATAGTTATTTTTTTCTCAGAGCTATATAGCCACACAATGTGCCCACGAGTCACATAATATGACCTCAACCCTTCTGGCCTCATGGTGAGAGACCTTCCTGCACAGTAATAGGAAGCAGACAGAGCTTCATGTATATAGCAGATATTTTGGAGCAGAGACCCTGTCAGCTTTTATCGAAGATTTTTGCTTTGTTTAGTGAGAGTCTGCTGTCCCTCTAAGACCAGAGGTCATATTAAAGGGACAGTATACTATAACATTGTTTTAATGTAAAGTCAGTGACATTCATTAACGCCACATTAACATTTGTAACAATATCTCCAAATAATACCTTGTAATCTGCTCAAACCTCTGCCCGCCATATTGTGTTTTTGATTGACATATTTTGCAGCATCTGATTACCAATCACTGTTTTCCCCCCAGGGGGTTCAACCCCTCATTTCTGACATCACACGCTAATAATGCGTATGCGCTAATCCCAATATTTCCTACTCTGTCCTAATGCGTGTTCACACGTGGCGCATGCTCTTTACCCCTCTTTTAGGAAATAGAAAAATCTACAGTACATTGTTCAATGAGTGTATTCATTAATTGAATACAATGTTGCTAAGTTATGTAAACGGCTTTTCATGCATGCACAGTTGCACAGCTCAATGGGAGCACGCTTGGAAGATACGTATAGAGTGGGTGGGACTCTATATGTCACACTGTGCAGAAGTAGGAAGTGGCGGCTGGGAGGAGTCGGGGTGAAAACGGCATCAAGTTTGTTGTATAAATATAAAATAAATGCTTTGGCGGTTTGACTAATAGAAAGGTAACAAATGCTTAGGCATCGAAACAGGGTAATTTGACTTTCACTTTAATGTGTTTCCAATAATTTCTTTACCAGATGCAGAGTATAAAATGTATATTTGCTTTTTTAAGGCTTATTTATGTATATGAATTAGCTGGTTTTGTGTTTTGAAGCCACAACCTAATAAAATGGGTTGAGCTTGTAGGTATAATCAGATCTCATTACTTTATCACATTGTGTACATATGCATGCATCTTTATCTTATATCTGTCCATAAACCAATCACCAATATTTGGAGAGAACAATGGAAAATTTATATTTTATTACCTTATTTCTTCTATAACCCACTGGGAGTGTAATTTCTTCTACTGGCTGTGTTAACACAGCTTGGCCTGGAGGCCAAAAACATTCAGGATGGGTGGGGATACCAAAGGCTAAATAAACTATTTTGACTGCTTATATAAGGGTAATGGAAATACTTGTAAACAATTTAATACACTCTAGCAGGTAAAGTGGATCATTGGGAACAAATTAAAGGGGATACATTTTTGAGTAAACGGTCCCTTTAAATCCTCTTAGTGCAGCATTGAAGTCCCAAGTCTGTTTCCCTTAAAATGTGAAAGCTGAATTAACCAATTAAATAGCAACTATGAGTGTCGTCCTGTGCTTATTGGCTAAGGTGACTGTTCGTTATCACAGGATGCTTTTAACATCTTAACTTTTTTTTTTTCTACTGCATGAAAGCACCAGGAATTAGAAATCATTTAGCCTCGGGGATTGTGTCGTGTATTTTATACAGCTCTCATAGAGTGGCTTTTATATGTTTTGTTATTGCAGTGTTGCAAGGTCGCCTTTTCCGGGTATTGCTAACAGATTTCATTTAAAAGGACATGAAACCCAAAATGTTTTTCATGGTTTAGACAGAACATGCAATTTTTATCAACTTTCCAATTTGCTTCTAGTATCAGATTTTATCCTTTGTTAAAAAGCATGCATAGGTAGCCGTTAAGAGCAGCAATGCACTACTGGGATCTAGTTGATTTGTGTTATGTCTCTTGTCATTGACTCACCTGATCTGTTCAGCTAGCTCCCAGTAGTGCATTGCTGCTCCATCAACAAAGGAAAGAAAGAGAATGAAGCAAAATTGATAATAAAAGTTGTTTAAAATTGTATGTTCTATCTGAACAATGAAATGAAAATGTTGGGCTTCATATCTCTCTTAATAATTTAATCCATCATCTACAATTCTGAGTTCAAAAGACAATAATTATAATTAACAATATATTTAGTAATATCAGTGGCTCCACCTCTGTAATCCAAAGTCTATGGGATATTTTTTTTTTTTGCATCATAGAACATGTTCCAAGAAAGTTACAAAAGTTGTGGATACAAAATATATGTTTAAAAAGTATTTAAAATTGTAACTTTGTCAGCATCAACTTCTAACAACAACTTTTATTGTTTGCAGTACAGAGACACACTCCTTGAAAATGGGTACGTTTTAGAAGAAAATGAGTGAAATGTCAATTTTGATGAATTAAAGTGCCTTTGTTTTTAATAGGATTATTAAAAACAAAGGCATTTAAATTCATCAAAATTGACATTTCACTCATTTTCTTCTAAAACTTACCTTGTAATCCTGACATCCGCTCCATCAATTTTCTCCGGCCGTCGGAAGCTGCATCTTACGTCACAAATGCTGTTGAATCCGGCTTCCTCCAATCACGGCTTCCCCCCGGGGGATCATGGCCTGAGGCAATGCCGTGATTGGAGGAAGCCGGATTCATAATTTTGGACCTGCGAAGAGGACTTGCGACGGGCGGAGGAAGCGCTGCAGCGGCTGTCAGGATTAAAAGGTACATTTTTGAAGAAAACAAGTGAAATGTCAATTCTGATGAATTAAAGTGCCCTTGTTTTTAATAGTATCATTAAGAACCGGGCACTAATTCAATGAAATTGACCTTCACTTTAAACATTTATTCAGACAGAACTTACAATTTTAAACAACATTAGTTTTCTTTTCTTAGAGTAATTCTAGATGAGCTCAGGAGTGTGCACGTGTCCTTAGCCATCTAAGGTTTGCAGCAATGTTATACATAGTTGCTAACTCTGCTGCCGTGGAATGTTTGTAGCATTCTATGGCAGAAGTATTTGTAACCCTGTATAATATTGTTATTAACATTTCTGCAAACACGGTTGCGTGGCTAAGTAAAAATAGCACGCTCCTGAGCTCTTAAAGGGACAGCCTACTCCAAAATTATTGTTGTGTAAAAAGATAGATAATGCCTTTTACTACCCATTCCCCAGCTTTGCACAACCAACATTGTTATATTAATATACTTTATAACATTTAAACCTCTACATGTTTACCTGCAGTGGCGTCACTAGGTGGGTGCGGGCCGCACCAGGGTGACACCCTCCAGGGGGTGACACCACCAAAATTTTTTTTTTTTTTTAAATTTTATTGAAATTCAAAGAAATGCAATGCAGAGATGCATAGATATTTTTATTAGAGGGGCCAGCATTTGTGAACATTAGTGGGGCTGGGGAAGTTGTAGACACTTCATTTTTTTTGCCCCTTGAGCCAGCGCTGCAATTTCCACAAATAGTTTTCCCGGCTGCTTTTGCTTGTTTGTACTTTGCTCCTCCACTGCCCAATTTCACTATGAATGTTGTGGGCGTGCCGTGGGGCTTGCAAAGTTGCGCTGGTAGCCTAAACCTGCCTACCTATATGTGCTCAGTGACGTGTGGAGCAGTGGAGTCACTCACTGCTGTGCTGTCTCTCTAAACAGGAACTGGGAAATCATGAGGGGGATGCTTGGCACCTGACCGACTGTTTTTGTGTGTGTGTCTGAGTGTTTTTGTGTGTGTGTGTGTCTGAGTGTTTGTGTGTGTGTGTGTCTGAGTGTTTGTGTGTGTGTGTGTCTGAGTGTTTGTGTGTGTGTGTGTCTGAGTGTTTGTGTGTGTGTGTGTCTGAGTGTTTGTGTGTGTGTGTGTCTGAGTGTTTGTGTGTGTGTGTGTGTGTCAGAGTGTTTGTGTGTGTGTGTGTCAGAGTGTTTGTGTGTGTGTCAGAGTGTTTGTGTGTGTGTGTGTCAGAGTGTTTGTGTGTGTGTCAGAGTGTTTTTGTGTGTGTGTCAGAGTGTTTTTGTGTGTGTGTCAGAGTGTTTTTGTGTGTGTGTCAGAGTGTTTTTGTGTGTGTGTCAGAGTGTTTTTGTGTGTGTGTCAGTGTTTTTGTGTGTGTGTGTCTGAGTGTTTTTGTGTGTGTGTGTCAGAGTGTTTCTGTGTGTGTGTGTCAGAGTGTTTTTGTGTGTGTCTGAGTGTATCAGAGTGTCTGCTTTCTGGGGGGGGGTGACACCATAAGTTACCGCACCGGGTGACACCAACCCTAGTGACACCACTGTTTACCTGTTTCTAAGCCACTGCAGACAGCCTCTTATCACATGCTTTTTTGTTAGCTTTACACAGCAAGACTCATATGCCATATAGAGACATTGTGCTCACTCCTGTGGAGTTGTGCAAGGACCAGCATTAATTGGCTAAAATGCAAGTCTTTAAATAGAGAGATAAGGGGCAGTCTGCAGAGGCTTAGATACAAGGTAATCACAGAGGTTTTAAAAAGTAAATTAATTTAACAGTCTGGGTGATGCAAAACTGGGCAAGGGACAATAAAGGGATTATCTATCATTTTAAACAATAAAAACATTGGAGTAGACCGTCCATTTAACAAAGGATACCAAGAGAACTGAGCAGAATTGATGAGAGAAGTAATTAGGAAAGTTATTTAAAATTGTATGCTTTTATCCAATCTATTTAAGCTGAGCACTGAATTTACTATCTCTTTAAATTGTCAGTGTGATTTGATACTCATTATTGGATGTTATTGTGTAGGTTTAGAATCTTCTGTACAATTTAACACTATTTATAGGGACAGTCAACACCAGCATTTTTGTTGTTTTAAAAGATAGATAATCCCTTAATTACCCATTCCCCAGTTTTGCATAACCAACACAGTTATAATTATACAAGTTTTACCTCTGTAATTGCCTTGTATCTAAGCCTCAGCAGACTGACCCTTTATTTCAGTTCTTTTGACAGACTTGCATTTTAGCCAATCAGAGCTGTCTCCATGGTAAATTCACGTGCATAAGCTCAATGTTCTATATATCAAACACATGAACTAATGCCCTCTAGTGGTGAAAAACTATCAAAATGCATTTAGATTAGAGGCGGCCTTCAAGGTCTAAGAAATTAGCATATGAACCTCCTAGGTTTAGCTTTCAACTAAGAATACCAAGAGAACAAAGCAAAATTGGTGATAAAAGTAAATTGGAAAATTGTTTAAAATTACATGCCCTATTTGAATCATGAAAGGTTTTATTTTTGGACTTGACTGTCCCTTTAACATAATGCATGCTGCCATAAATAACCAGAGTTTTTAAACTTTTTTTTTTCTTTTTATTAAACAAGATCAAATGTTTTTTTGTTGTGTGCCCTCCCCCCCCCCCCCCCCCCACACACACACACACGTTCTTTCTTATAATTGATTATCAATAACTTATGCATAAACTTCAAATTATTTATATTTATTGTAGGCTGATAAAAATCTACATATACACACAGGCCCGGAAACATACTTTAAAATCACACAAAGAAAGTTGTTAGTGGGGAGTCCACTAAAACATGTAGGTTCTGGCCCCAGGGCTTAGGTTGGACATCTGTGCTGTGAGAAAAAGATAGTCACAAATTTGCATATTCATTGGCATCATGATTTATGTTTCAATATATAGAAAGAAAAAATCTGATCCAGAAAATTAAAATAAACATGGCAAAAAAAGTGGAACAGAATGCAGTCGAGCGGCACATGAATCATTTTGACGTAATTTAAAACTGCTGAACTTTTACATATCAACAATCACAATTAATTAGTGTCCATCCTAAATAAATCAAGCAGTCACTGTGCCCTTTTTTCCCCCCTCAAATTCATTTGAAATATTTCGACATTTTTCAGATGTGATAGATGTTTGTGTTGATACAAGAAATATATAATTTGGTGAGAGTGCGCTAGAAGCAGCAGGGGATGTGTCTCTGATATAGGCAAATATTATGACTATAATATAAAATCAATAAAGCAAATAAGTGATAAAATACAAACACATTTATATCAATAAACACATAGGTAAAATCCTGAATTGGTTCGATTGTGCTAAACAGCAGCAGGGAATGTGTCACTGATATAGGCAGATGTCGTTTGAATATATTATGAAATCAATAAACCAAATTTGTGATAAAATACAAACACATTTATTTCAATAAACACATAAGTAAAATCCTAATTTTATGACCGGTCTTAAATATTAAGACCTTTAAAGAGTAAAGACAAGTATTTCAATAATTTAAAAATGCTATTGCATAGAGTTAAAAGAAATTGGGGATTTACATATACAACTTGTTTGCAAGTTTAAAAATATATAGTGGTGCACCACTCTTTATGTTGCGGTAGTAGCTGAATAGCTGATATATCACCAATCCACCTTATTATTTTGGTACAAATGGTTTGACTGTTTGTACACAAAACAAAGTAAAGTCACACTTTGAGAAATAATCAAGATCTTGAGAAAGCCACAGCAAGTGGGGAAACGCATTGATGGTCCTACTGCCTACAGGAATCTAACTTTGCCCAACAAAAGGAATACATAGTGACCAAGGATTGCAAAGGATTGCATTGGCACTATTTTTCTTCATCTAAAACTACAGATACTCTCTGCGCAGAGTGGAAGCCGGATCTACTTTAAGGAGAAAAAATTGGCGTGTGACGTCAACGACTATCAGCGAGGCTGCAGCGTTACCTATGCCAGAAGGTGAGTGGAGGAGACATACCCATGAAGAGACCGAAAGGCATGCAGAGGTAAAGTAGCCGATATTGCGAATTATACATACGATCCAACTACAAACTATTACATCAAAATGAAACTGGGCACTTTGTAAACTACAGAACTAAGAAATTATACAGGCACAAGGGACGTATATTTAAAGGAAAATATAATTGGGACTAGTCGTTTATTGAAACGATTCATATATATACACATTTTTTACTTTTTTTCTCAAAGTGTGACTTTACTTTGTTTTGTGTACAAACAGTCAAACCATTTGTAGCAAAATAATAAGGTGGATTGGTGATATATCAGCTATTCAGCTACTACCGCAACATAAAGAGTGGTGCACCACTATATATTTTTAAACTTGCAAACAAGTTGTATATGTAAATCCCCAATTTCTTTTAACTCTATGCAGTAGCATTTTTAAATTATTGAAATACTTGTCTTTACTCTTTAAGTTCTTAATATTTAAGACCGGTCATAAAATTAGGATTTTACTTATGTGTTTATTGAAATAAATGTGTTTGTATTTTATCACAAATTTGCTTTATTGATTTCATAATATATTCAAATGACATCTGCCTATATCAGTGACACATTCCCTGCTGCTGTTTAGCACAATCGAACCAATTCAGGATTTTACCTATGTGTTTATTGATATAAATGTGTTTGTATTTTATCACTTATTTGCTTTATTGATTTTATATTATATTCATAATATTTGCCTATACCAGTGACACATCCCCTGCTGCTGCTAGCGCACTCTCACCAATTTATATATTTCTTGTATCTTTCCATTATATATCTGTCTTTGGGAACAGATAGGTGATAGTGCAAGGGGCAATTTGCGCACCATTAAGAATTCCATAATCCATTCCATATGTTTGTGTTGAACACCAAATTATTCTAGTGTGGGATATTACCAAGTTGTATTAGGTAATGTACTGGTAAGGTGGACACATTTATTTAGTCACTTACTTTATAATGTATTTTTGTTGGCTAAATATGCAGATATTTCTTAGGCATTCAGAAACAAGTTTAAAGGGACAGTCCAGTCCAAAAAAACTTTCATGTTTTGAATAGGGCATGTTATTTTAAACAACTTTCCAATTTACTTTTATCACCAATTTTGCTTTGTTCTATTGGTATTCTTAGTTGAAAGCTAAACCTAGGAGGTTCATATGCTAATTTCTTAGACCTTGAAGGCCGCCTCTAATCTAAATGCATTTTGATAGTTTGTCACCACTAGAGGGTATTAGTTCACAAGTTTCATATAGATAACATTGAGCTCATGCTGGTGAATTTACCATGGAGACAGCTCTGATTGGCTAAAATCCAAGTCTGTCAAAAGAACTGAAATAAGGGGGCAGTCTGCTGAGGCTTAGATACAAGGTAATTACAGTGGTAAAACATGTATAATTATAACTGTGTTGGTTATGCAAAACTGGGGAATTGGTAATTAAGGGATTATCTATATCTTTTGCAACAACAAAAATTCTGGTGTTGACTGTCCATTTAAGGCATTTGCTAAATTGCCACATACAGAAAGTATTGGTACCCTTGTATTTTAAGAGAAATTGAGTTTGCCAAAATGCATACTGAAAAGCCACAGTCCTGGGAGAATGTCCTTTGGACAGACAAAACATAAGTAGTTTATTTTTAGCAAATCTCAACTACTCCATGTTTACAGAAAGAAGAACAAAGCTTTCAAAGAAAAGAACACCATCCCTACCGTGAAATATGGAGAAGGCTCAATGAAGCTGGGTGCCTAGAATCTGTAAATGAACAATTTCCTCCAGCTTACAAGAATCTTTAAAATAGAACTTTATTGAGGAAAACATGGGTCCAATACAGCAAACAGCAATATTTTGGGCTACAATATGCATGAGTAAGGGCATGTTGTAGCCTGAAACATTGCTGTTTGCTGTATTTGACCCATGCTTTCCTGAATAAAGGTCTATTTTAAAGACTCTTGGAAGCTGGAGGATATTATTCATTTGTTGAATTTGGGGTTTGATAAACCACCTTTGTTTGCTCATAAGTGCTGTGCCCATGCCTGCATTTGTAAGTACTGCCTATAATCTGTGCAGGAAGCAAATAAATCAGAAGACTATCAAGGCATTCTAGAACAAAAATTGCTGCCCAGTGTCAGAACACTGTGTCTCAGTCACAGGTCATGGCTCCTCCAAAATGGATGAGAAGGAAACATTTTCACCGTTTTAAAGTGGCCTTTTTTATTCTAGATCTGAATGCCATCAAACTTCTATGGAAGGAGCTGACATTAGCAGTAGGGAAAAGGCACCCATCAAACCTGAGAGAACGGGGGCCGTTTGCTCAAGAGGAGTGGGTCAAATCAGTCAAAGTGTAGACATCTTATTCAGAGCTATAGAAAGTGCTTGATTGCATCTATTGTCTCCAAAGGCTGTGCTACAAAATATTAGGTTAAGAGAACCGATATTTGTGTCTGTGCCATTCTCACTTTTATTTTAAGTAATATCAGAAGTCATAAATCCTGGGCCGTCTTTAACACAGGGCAAAAGGGGCAGCTGTTTCTGTTGAGGGGCCCAAGAGCCCTGATGTGACTACTGTGACTACTGTCACAGTCAAAAGTACTCTGCTTCTATATATATATATATTTTTTTTAAACTGTTCCAGACCGTGCCGGTGTCATGTGACATTCCAAGCTATTGCCATGTTCTGTTTTAGATGTGCACTGTGCAGCACTGAATGCAAAGCCCTAACTCGGCATCCAGCCATTCTCACTGCATCAGAAAAGGTCCTACTGGGGTTACCATTGTTACCAGGTCAGTGCTCTGGTGGTGGGGATTGTTTCTGGGTAGGGCTGACTGTAGGCGCATGCAGCAGAAAGCTGGAGTGGCAAGGGCGTGAGGATTTGAGCATCTGTGCAGCTGTATACACTGCTCTCTTCAGTCTTGAGGCTGTGTGACTCATCTCACACTGGCCCCTATTTAAGAAAGTCTGGCGAACGCTGGGCCGCCAGCAGGGGGGTACTCGATCGGGTTGTCTTTGTGACCGCTGCTTCATAACTGCTGTTTCTGGTGAGCCGAAACACGGGGCATCAAACTCCATTCAGAGCTTGATATATAGGCCCCACTGTATCCATGCAGCCTTGGACAGACGGCATCCAGTCTGCTGGCCCCCTTAGCCCTGCTCTTTCTGCTGTGGCCCTAAGATCAACTAACTGAAGTTTGTTAGGGGGACAGTGCTTTGTAGAAAGGTGTCAGTGGAAAGAATAAGTGAGTGCACACACACACACACACCCCTCCCCATGCAGCATTGTCTAGTGCAGGGTGAGAGGGAACTTGCTCCTAGCAAAGAAGTGACATGTGCTTCTGTGGCTGATGTATAGTGTCATGCTGATACTTCACAAATTAATGTAAGGTTTATTTTTATAGTTTTTGTTTTCTCCCTGTCTCAGATTTTACAGCTTCCCATAGTAGTTCTGCTGTTCCAGTCAGTAAACTTATAATTGTCTGCACCTCCATGCTTCCTCCTCAGTCTTTACCTTGCTTTGCTCCTGTTGGCTGCCCTAAATCTCTTTAACCAGCTAACCTCACACCAGAATCACATTCAAAAGAATATTAAAATGAATCCACAGTAGAGGAATTTATATATATATTTATTTACTTATTAGTACTGCTTAGGTGCAGTTTCACATAATGCAATTTATTTCATTTTTTTTTAAATGATTAGCCCAGCAGTGGATGATTTGAAAAAAAGAATAGTGGATACCAAATACTAATGTCGATTGTTACTTAGTTCAGAGAAAGTGTGTGTGTCTTCCTAAAAAGTGGAAGAAGTGGAAGGATACTCTCTGCCATATTTGTACTTTCATTATTTGCCTATTAGTGGCCTATTTCACCTTTAAATACTATATTTAATGTTAAAGTATTATATGTGTATGTATGTATGAATGTGTGTGTATATATATATATATATATATATATATATATATATATATATATATATATATATATGTGTATATATATATATATATGTGTATATATATATATATATGTGTATATATATATATATATGTGTATATGTATATATATATATATATATATATATATACACACACACACACACAATACAATGTGTTTCCCTTAAAATAGCCCTTTAAATATTTAGTTAAATGTAATTATTACTTGTAGTCACACCTAGTCAAATTCAAGGAGACGCTTGCTATTTCTATCCTTCAATAACCTTTTTTATTTTTTTTATTGCTCAGTTTTAGAATTACCTTAGAGGAACAAAAGTAAATGCAGTCATATAATTTTTTTTGTATGTAAAGTAATAGGCTTACATATCCCAAAAACCATAGCTGCAGATTACTTAGAGATTTGTTATGTAAAGGAATATTCTTTTTTTCCATCCTCTAGTAGAATTTAAATCTTTCATTCCACACAGTAAGAATTTTATTTCGCTTTGGAACATCTCATTTGTCGGCATTAAGATGAATAATTTTTTTTCTTCTGTGTTATTAAGTCTCTGTGAGTGAAGCTGTAGGTTGGAAAACCGCTGCAGTTTCATGTACTGTACCTGTAGTGTGAACTCTAGATGCAATAAAATGTCTTTTATTTATGTTCCCGTGATAAGCGCATTATGTTTTGCAGTGACTTGTTACTCTCTCTAGGGAACAAAACTGTATATACCTATCATTGCATATTTTTTTTCTCTGATTATGGTATTGCATATGCAGTAACTATCATTTTTAGGTAATTTTTTATATTTTACATTTCAATATTTAAAATTGTAATAAAAGTTTTAGTATCCGTAATGAATAAGGAAGAAACTATTCTCTGCATGCAGGAATATATATCAAGCCAGCCCTTAATCTGTGCCTTTCTTTTAGAATACATCTGTGTCCAATGATCTGATATAAATACCTTTATTTCTGAAGGCTAGCAGGTGCGGCAAACTGATTTCTAACTCAAGATTAGACAAAGCTACAGCACGAATGGAAATCTTAGCAACAAAAAAATCCCCCCCCCCCCCCTCCCTATATACTGTATAAATATATGATTTTAGTGAAACTAATAATTGGTGTGGGTGAAATTCTGATGTAGATTTGCCTAGACGCCGTTATTATTACATAGATTTTATAGATTTACGTGTGGGTAACAACAAAAGGCCTTTTTGCATTATACTTTCACTTGCAAAAGAAGAAGATAATTTAAAATAGTGAATCTCAAACAGTTAATAAACAAAGCAATATTAATTTTAATATAGTTCATAAAACCTTTTTTTTATTATCTTGTAAATGTATAGTTACAGAGATTATATTTTGTATTCTGTAATTTATAGTCTGCACTGTGCACATTTTCTTAAAGGGATATTGTTTTAACATTTGTTTTATCATGCTATATAAAAGTAAGACTGGTTTAAGTTAAAGTTTAAGACTGATAAAGTCTGTTTCCTTTTAAAACCATAATAAAGTGCATGCTAATGAGCAAAATTTCCATTACTTTTTTGGTTACAAAGATCACTCTTTGAGATGTATAAGGGACAGTCTACAATAGAATTTTTATAGTTTATAAAGATAGATAATCCCTTTATTACCCATTCCCCAGTTTTGCATAACCAACACAGTTATATTAATATACTGTTTACCTCTGTGATTACTTTGTATCTAAGCCTCTTCTGACAGCCCCCTGATCACATGACTTTTTATTTATTATCTATTGGCTTGCATTTAGTACTGTGTTGTGCTAAATCTTAAATAACTCCTTGGGTGTTAACACAATTTTATCCATATGGCCCCTGTTGTGAAAAGCCAATAAAAATGCATGTGACAAGAGACTTAGAGTGGCCTTTAATGGTTTAGAAACCAACAGAAATTTAGAGATTTAAATGTTATAAAATATATTAATATATCAATGTTGGTTGTGCAAAACTGGGGAATGGGCAGTAAAGGCATTATCTATATTTTTAAGCAACAACAATTTTAGTGTAGACTGTCCCATTAATTTTACTTTGTTCTCTTGCTATCTTTCTTTGAAAAATAAGGCTTCTAAGCTAAGGAGCAAGGCCAATTTTTGTTCAGAACCCTGGATATCACTTTATTGGTGGGTGCATTTAGCTACCAATCATCAAGCACAACCCAGGTTGTGAACCAAAAATGGTCCGACTTCTAAACTTACATTCTTGCTTTTCAAATAAAGATAGCAAGAGAATGAAAAAAAAAATTGATAATAGGAGTAAATTGAAAAGTTGCTTAAAATTGCATACTCTATCGGAATCATGAAATAATTTTTTTTTAATACATTAAGACCTTGCTTGCTGCAGTAGGTTTTTTTGTGGTCAAACCACCACTTGCTTTGAGAAGCTGATCTAGATTCATTATTGGAGTAGACGAGACTTGCCATTGTCATTTTGTTAACAAAATATGCATCACTTTGCAGTTCATTATCTGATAACCTCTGCTGAGGCCACTTAGGGACTGATATCCTGCAAGGGAAGACTGCAGTATCCACAATTTTCAGAGTAAAATTACATAAAAATGGGGCAAAATAAATAATGAAATTATACTGCATAGTTATTTTACTATCCATAATAAAGGACATCAAACATTTTTAGATTGTAATATAACATGTTTAAACTATACTGACACATTAAAGGGCCATTCCGATCAAAATTTAAATGCACATAGATTAAATACACATTTGTAATATACACGTATTGGCAAACACAACTGTTTTAGTGTAAACATTTTTCTCTGCACGTGCATGTGAAGCATAACTAGATAGTCTCAGTGCACCAGCAATTTAAATACTGCAGCTGCTAAGAGCACAAGTGGGGCTTGTATCATGTAAGCAATTAACAAATTGAGTCATTACTAGAAGGTACAAACCCCCTAGAATCTCTGACAAAGTGTTGTTTAAAATGCTGGTGCACAGTGAATACTTAAATACTCTTTTGAACCCGCAATAGCTTTTATTAGAAGCATATTTGTTAATACATGTTTAATACAAAAATGCATCTATTCAAAACTGAAATGCATCTGTGGATTCCAATTTTGGCTTGAATGTCCCTTTAATATAGAACATGATAAAAGAACACAGACCTCACAGCTGTCTATTTGAGAGTGACAGTGCCGTAATTCTAAACTCTGTTGCTCTGAGACAGCCATATGACCTTATTTGAAGAATTTCCCTTAACCCTACCCACAGATAACCCAGACATGCTCATGAACTGCACTGACACACCTATCAATCGACCAAACACCCATAACCCCACCCACCAACATTTGACTCCTCCCCTACAACAAGTCCACTATACCAAGCCACAAACATTGGGAGGAATCAGTACATGACATTCCAGCAGCGCCAGCATCTTAATTAAACTCAGTTAGTATGTGATTATCAGACAAATTACAGATGTTGGCTTTGATTATATTTTCTTTTCTACAGCACAACATCTTTTTAAACAAAATAGGTCAAATAATGTTTATTTGCATATACCCATATTGCTGCATTATGGATAAATTATCACTCCTAAATTCCTAATATGCTCCTCTCCAAGAAAATTCATTCTAGTCAAACCTAATTGTGTATTCTGTATTATCATTAAAAATGAATATCTGCACTTGTTAGTCTGTATGAAATGGAAACATCACACTGAGTGTTTCTGCACTCGCTCTGACTTTTTGGAACATAGCGCTCAGTACATGCAGCTGTTCTGTAAAAAAAAAAAAAAAAAAAAAAAAGCACAATTTGCAGCAAGTGTTTTTTTTTTTTTAAATAAACAGGTTAATTTTTAGACTCTTTTGAATAAGCAGAGAAATGGCACACAGATCAATCTTGTTATAAAAATATCTGCTTATTCTGATAAGAGGAGGCTTAGTCGATAAAATGATGGATCAGTAAGCCTAAAGAATCTGTCTGGTTAATTGAATCCTTTAACTTAGAATGTCTCAGTGCTGGAAAATAAGGGCCATGGGAATTGTGGTAAATAGCTATCTTGGCATCCGTTCCTTGGTAGAAAAGACTTGGAAACAATTTTGCATCTGGTCCCTTTGAAATCATTTGGAGGATAAACCTTCTCGGCAGCGAAATTGGGTTTCTTTTCTTAGCTATTTCAAGTGTAAATACAAAGTCATCTACAATTGCCTTATTTTAGGTTAGAAGGAACCTTGTAGGGTTTGTTCTTTGCACGGACTGGAAAATCAAATTCATTTTTTTTTCTTTATAAAAGAGGTTTATTAATATTTCATATCAAATACAATATTGAAAAACGATAATTCAAGTAGACAATCAGTACTACAAAAACAAAATCTTGGTACTAAATATAATACTCTGTTTGGCATTATACAATATAAAACATAAAATATATTAGTACATATTTCTTGGGTTACAGTATGAAATAAACCTCATTTTTTTTCATTTTACCACAAACAAAAGAACAACAACAAAAAAAGACGGGGGGGGGGGGGGGGTTCCTCCAACCAATCACCTATTTAGAACATGCCTTACCCTCACCATCCACTATCTGTTTAGCTTAAATTATATTCTCTTCTAAGGAATGCTTCTTGTATGTAAACTGTATTTATAAAAGGGTAGATTATTTAATTCTGAATAACTGGTGGGTAGATTTTTATATAATCTTTCCATTTTTCGAAGAACTTGGGGATCTCTGTATTTATTTTGGGCATCATATTATTCAATTATCATTTTGCTCTTGACTGGTTCTATGAATTTCTTAAAATTTGGGGGTTTCACAGACTTCCAGCTGGAGAAAATAACATTATGCCCTCATAAAAGGATACTAAACCCAAATTTTTTCTTTTGTGATTTAGATAGAGCATGCAATTTTAAGCAATTTTCTTATTTACTCCTATTATCAATCTTTCTTCATTCTCTTGCTTTCTTTATTTGAAAAAGAAGGCATCTAAGCAATTTTTTTGGTTCAGAACCATGGAAAGCACTTGTTTATTGGTGGGTGAAGTTATCCACCAATAAGCAAGAACAACCCAGTTTGTAAACCAAAAATGGGCCGGCATCTAAACTTACACTCTTGTATTTCAAATAAAGATACCAAGAGAATGAAGACAATTTGATAATAGGAGTCAATTAGAAAGTTGCTTAAAATTGCATGCTCTATCTGAATCACAAAAGAAAAAATTTGGGTTCAGTGTCCCTTTAAGGAATTTTATATTTGGTAACACTTTTTTTTACTTTTTTTTCTTTTAAGTAAATTATATCTGGCATATCAATCTGAACTTTATGGTTCAAGATTTTTGCAAGCCAATGCTTGACTATGCCCCAGAATTTCTTTACTTTCTGGCATGTTCCTATACAATGTACATTATTATCGTCTGGGAAATTACATCTATAACATGCAAACTGATCTTGCCTGATTCCATTTTGTGAGTTTATCTGGGGTAATATATACATAATTAATTTCAGATGTGACTCCCTCCATGAGGATAATAATGTAGCTTTATATACTCTTATTAAGGGAGTCATTCTCCTGATTGGACAACTTTTTTCCCATTTATGAGTTAATTTATTGATATCAATCTCTTTTTTATTTAATATTTGTACCAGTATAAGATAGAGAAGTTACCAGCTTTAAAAAAGGGTTAACCCCGTTTCTATATCTTTCCACTGTTCTGGTAGAGATTTTGATCTAATAGAGGCACAGTAATGTCTAGCCTGCAAATAAGCAAAAAAAAAAAAACTCTTGTTATCCATATTAAATTCTTGTTTATTTTGTTCAAAGTTTGTTAAATCCCAATTGTTCCTAGATAATTGTGCTGCATATTCTAGCCCATTTCCTTTCCAGTGCCTATAAACAGATGATTTGACCCCTTCTGGGAAATCTGGATTGAAACTTAAAGGGACACTGAACTCGCATATTTTCTTTTGTGATTAAGATAGAGCATGCAATTTTAAAGTGAAAGTAAATTTTCATGGTTTACCACACATCCAGGCATTGTATGTCATTAACATATCCAGATTGCTATATTATTTTTTTTTAGAAAAAAATATTAACAGTTTTATTCTTAGTCTTATAATTCCTACCGTTATCTAGCACGCTCCGCCCACCTTCCACTTCCTATCTCTCAGTGAGTTTATGTATAGAGCGGTCCCAACCACTCTATACATAGCTGCAATGCGCGTTCACAAGCACCGAGCGCATTGCCCCTCCAATGGCAATTCAGCTATTCATTACAGTTTGATCATATTGAAAATTCTCAATCATACAAAGTTATTTTTGTTCATAGATGAAACAATAACATTATTGTGTTATCAATAGTTTTATCCATGAACAAAAATAACTTTGTCTGATGGAGAATTTTCAATATGATGAAACTGTAATGTGTAAGGCATTGCGATTACTTCAAAAATATAATTTAGCATTTCTTGATAAAGTAATTAGATGCTAATTTGAAGTTATCGCTAATGCAATCTGCCTTCAATGTTGCCGAGACGCCGTCTAAACAGATGGCGTTCACGGCTCTGTGGGGGAAACCGGGTAGGCGCATGCGCGAATCGGGAATGAGCAACTTAAGGCATAAAAAATGTCATGCATGCGCAAATCGATCAATAGGCTAATGACGTAGCTGCCCGGCCGCCTAACGGCCAGAAAGTCAATTGGAAGATCACACAACGTGATCAGGACGTAAAAAAAAAAAAAAATGGGTTGAATTGTAACTTGTCAAAATTATATTTCATTGCTGATAAAAATGTATTTAGAACGACCTTTCTAAAATATCATGAATGAAACTACTATTGATTTACATGAACTATTTAACTAAGGATAGTGATGCATGTAACTTTACCTTCACTTTAAGCAACTTTCTAATTTACTCCTATTATCAAATTTTCTTCATTCTCTTGGTATCTTTATTTGAAATGCAAGAATGTAAGTTTAGATGCCGGGCCATTTTTGATGAACACACTGTGTTGTTCTTGCTGATTGGTGGATAAATTCACCCACCAATAAACAAGTGCTTTCCATGGTCCTGAACCCAAAAAATAGCTTAGATTCCTTCTTTTTCAAATAAAGAAAGCAAGAGAACGAAGAAAAATTGATAATAGGAGTTAATTAGAAAGTTGCATACATTTGCATGCTCTATCTGAATCATGAAAGAAAAAAAATTGGGTTCAGTGTCCGTTTAATGGAAGAAATTTTAAAAAAAAAGTAAGGTGAAACTTCTAAAGATTTACAAACCCTTTGCCAGGCAATGATGGGATTTGTATATACTATAATTTTTTGAATATAGTCTGGAAGTTTATTTGGTTGTATATGAATTAATGCTTTTATTGCAAACGAGGACAAAATACTTTTCAGGGTAAACTGATCCATCTCTAGTTTCCAGTCAGGCACAAGCTTAGTCATACAGACCCAATTATATTTTTGTAATGAAGGAAGGTTAAGACCAGCTGAGTTATATGCTTGACTCAGTCTATATATCGACATTTTAATCTTCCGCTTCCCCCATAAAAATTATCGGAACCCTTTATGTAATAATTGAATATGTTTATATTTTAAAAATAATAGAAGGTTTTGCATTAAGTATAAAAGTTTGGGAAAGGCAATCATTTTTATCAAATTTATTTTAGCTGTAAGTTAGAGGCAGAATCGCTCATCTCTTAAGATCCATACATATATTATTAATAATTACAGGGAAGTGATGTTCCTACCATTTATTCGGAGATCTAGAAATGTTAATACCCAAATATTTAATATAAGGATTTGCTAGAATCAGTTTGTTTATCCACAGGACTTCCGATTTTTTCCATGTTAACACGATATCCTGAGAAAAAGCCAAAAACCTGAAGGATCTGTAATAGTTTGGGCATATTTACCCTGTAAAATCAAATTCATTATATGCAGAATAAGATTTCTTTTTGTCTATATAGCTGAATATTGCATATAGCTCCCAGATAACTTAAAATAAGATATTGCAAAAATACACTGGAGAAAAGTTAGTTATGTTTGCACATTAATTCAATGCAGCCTTTGAAAGAAGTTGCAGCTAGTCTGTAAATATGTTTGTGTATTTTTTTCTCTGCAGTTGATTTTGTAGAATGTTTTTTTTATATATATACAGTATATATTTGTAACAATATTTAAAGGATGGTAAAATACAATAAAACTGCATATTGAAAAAGTGCATAATAAACAGACAATGCACTTTCTTCTGCTCATTTAACATTTTAGAGTTTTATTTTCTTTAACAAATTTAAAAATGTTATTTTTAAGGGACGGACAGTCTACTCCAGAATTTTTATTGTTTAAAACAGGGCTCGACAAACCCAGGAGCCTGGTAACCACTGGCTCCTAGAATTTTACCCCTGGCTCCTAACTTTTTGGGTTATTCTCCATATGTCTATATACAAATCCAACGGTCTGGCTCCTAAATTTTCTTACTGGCTCCTAATTTTCAAACACATTTGTCAAGCACTAAACTTTAAAAATATAGAGCTGTAGTACTATTTTGGTGAGCCCTGATCTGAGTCAGTCGCCCTATCCCCTCTTTATCTCTTGTCTTCTCATTTTCTCTCTTTCTTTTTCTTTCTCTCTCTCTCTCTCTCTCTCTTTCTTTTTAACTTTCTCTTTCTCTCTTTTTATCTCTTTCTTTCTCTCTTTTTCTCTTTCTCTCTCTTTTTATCTCTTTCTCTCTCTTTTTATCTCTTTCTCTCTCTTTTTATCTCTTTCTCTCTTTCTCTGTCTGTTTCTCTCTGTCTCTGTTTCTCTCTGTCTGTTTCTCTGTCTCTCTCTTCTTCCCCCCTTTTTTCTCCTCTCTCTCTGTCTCTGTCTGTCTCTCTCTCACTGTCTCTCTCTCTCTCACTGTCTCTCTCTCTCTCACTGTCTCTCTCTCTCACTGTCTCTCTCTCTCACTGTCTCTCTCTCTCACTGTCTCTCTCTCTCACTGTCTCTCTCTCTCACTGTCTCTCTCTCTCTCTCTGTCTTTCTCTCTGTCACTGTCTCTCTGTCTCTCTGTCACTGTCTCTCTGTTTATACATTTATGGCTGGAACTCAGCCTTATATAAATCACTTCCATCTCTAGTGCGGCCTATTCATACAAGCAGAACAGTACATGGTGGCATTGTAATCTAATGACAACATCAACATCTGGATGATATGTAAAGTTGGACAAGGAGGCATTGCTGGCATGATAAACTATGGTTTACAACTGACTAATCCATTCTGAAGTTTGACTTTGATAATCCCACAAGCCCTTCCCTACTGCATGCTCTGGCAGATTTGACAATGTTAGTAAGATTCTTGTGTTTAAAATATTGTTTGTTACAAGTATAAAAAGGAATGCGGCTTAGATCAGAAAAAAGGTGACAGCAGCTCGCTAGTAGTGTTCTCTTTGTCTGTTAACTTGTTGTGTCTGATCAGTGAAGAAATTTTTTGCAGATCTCTAACACCAACAGTGTCATTGGTAAAATAAAATATTGTGACAAATTTACATTTTATGAGTTCTGTTCCTGTCACACTGCCAGGCTAAAAAAAAAATCAGTCATTAGTAATACTTTAGCATGACTGGGCAGGGGACAATGGACAAATGAATGGTAAAACCTTCTGTACAGCAAAACAAACAAAGGAGTTTATTAAAAGGATACTAAACCCATTTTTTTCCTTTAATGATTCAGATAGAGCATGGAATTTTAAGCAACTTTCTAATTCAGTGGTCTCAAAGTACCGGCCCTCAAGACAGTTGAATCTGACTCTCCCTTGTTTATTTGGTAAAATATTAATTTGGCCCAATCAATTTTTTTTAGGGTTCTGAGAGGTGCAACAAGTTTATGATCTATATAGACACTCACAAGATAAATATAAAGACAAACATTCATTTTCCAGTATAGACTCCCATTAGGCACTGCTTGGATTTTTTTATTCAGTTCCAGAATGATCACTTCACTTGGCTCTCAGAAGATAAATATACACTGTGTATGTCTATTTTGGACTACAGCGCATACCATGCGCTACTACTTGGGTAAATGTCACTTCTACTTTCTAGTATATCCAGTTCCAGAGTACTCGCTCTGTTCAAGTGGCCCCTGTGATGAGAGCAGGATGTGATGTCACTAGTTGGGGGCGGGGCTTAGGTCCGGTAGTCTGTGTCGCAGTTAGTTAGTGAAATCAACCTGACTAGATGTATGTTTCTGTGCTCTGTAATAAAATAGAGTTGTACCATCATTGCATATGTACTGCATCTCATGACAGACCCTTTGGGGGAAGAACATTTGGCCAGTGACCCCCGGATACAATGAGCTTGATACCCCTGTTCTAATTGCTTAACATTGCATGCTCTATCTGAATCATGAAAGAAAGAGAATTTGGGTTTTGTATCCCTTTAACCAAACAATATAGCTCCTTCTACCCATTCCTGTACTTTTTCTTTTTGCACCAAACTAACATATCAATTTCGTTGAGGAATAATTCTGTTTAATGTTTGTTTTGTCCAATAATGTGTTCAGCTGTTCGTATATCAAACAAATGCGCACAATTCAGACAAATTAGCATTTGTCCTAAGCTTGAATGCACACGTCTACTATTATATAATGAATGATAATAATTTTGTAAATGTTTTTTTAAATTTGTCTTATGGTCAACATCAGAATGTATCTTTTGATCACATACAGAGATGAGTTTTAGTTTGACACTTTTATAAACTTTTTGTGAAAATGCAAGGGACAGGCATTAAACTTACAAAATGGTAATTATTGTTGCTATTATTGGGTTTTCCTTTTCAATTCTGGCTATGTTTTCTTTTACAGACTTTGCAGAAGCCTATGTTTTTGTTTAGTAATGGATTGATTTTCCTGCTATGTCTTATTTTTTTTTTTCTCCTAGTAATCTGATTCTATATACAGTCAACCAATTGGCCAAATCTTCATTCTGTCTATCGCTCTAGATATCATCTAGATTTCCTGCATAAGATCACATGTGTTTTGCTGTAGTTTAAGACAAACACCATGTTGCTTATTCAAAAAATTAATTCTACCAATGACTTTTGCTCATCATTCATGTTTATGAACGCTTATTGTAGACCAAGAGAAAAAGTAAATAGTCTTGTTAGTTGCTATGTTTTGTATGAAACCATATAAACATTTGCATTAGTACATTGACAAGTATGAAAATCTGTGTGAAAACCATATAATCTTTTCCAAAATAACATGGAAACCTTTTAAATCTCTACATATTTGTGTGAATTCCATAAAACTTTATTCGTTTTTACGAGGTTGCTGTGCTTTTATTCTGTTTCCATCTTTGGTTATTTTGGAGTCCTCCAGCAAGCAGATGAATATTTATGGTTGATTTCTGTGGCCAATACACTTGTTTGGATTTTGAATAGCAATTTAAAACAATATGGTTCTCTGAAGTGTTAAAAAAGAGCAAGCCCTTATTGTGTCCTATGACATTTAACACATCTGAGGAACTGTTACATATGTGACAGCAAAAATGTGCTTCTTCCATAGGTGTATAATATATCCTTTATCTATTTTTTTTTTCCGTGTACCGATTGCCCATCTAGATATTATGCACCTATCTATCATCTATGTATCGTCTATTCACCTGTCAACCGTCTACCTATCATCTTCCGACTATAATTCAACCATCTGTCTTTTTATCTATATGTGTCAATTTTTATCTCTGCATAAGTCTTTTTTTATTCAATGGAGATACTGTCACATCATTCCATAAAAAGGTAAGTTCAAATATAATTCCTTTTTTTTTTAACAGGATTTAAAAATTTAATTTTCTATCATTTTTGAGTTGCAGTAATGTTCATAGTCCTGTCTAATCAACTTCGATCCTTAACAGTATCACAGATTCATACACTTTTACACAAATAGTAATCAATCCTTGTGAATGTGGTATCTTTCAGTTGTGAATGGGGATTATTTGGCACACTGTGTCCTGCGGTATAATGATCATCTATCTACACAAAAGGTCACTTGCTGGCCACCTGTCGCGTTTGCGTGACTGTTAACAAAAAAAAGCAAAGGGCTTCTTGCTGTTAAACTCCAAATAATCTTTAAAGACCTACAGTGTGTATATATATATATATATATATATATATATATATATATATATATATATATATATATATAATTTATTTTTATTTTTTTTGTTCTGTATTTCTACCCATTCTTTAGAAATAAATTAGCAGTTGGTATGAACTTTAATACTTTGTTTTGTCACTAGCTGACTAACCTACTTGTGGAATATTGTAAACCATATTTGTTTATCTCTCAATTCCCAAGTTATAAGTGCAATGTATCTGCAAGCACCACTAGTCCTTGTTTGGATTATTGCATTGACCCGTGTTTTATGTTGGATATTTTTTTCTGCTTTATGATTATAGGCTAATCATCACTGTCAAGTAGTAAACCAGCTAGCTTTTAAGTCAGAATTTTTTAGTCGGGTTTTTTATGTTTAAAAAGAAAACAAGAATAGACGCACAAATACTGAAGGTTACTGTATATAATCGCACACGTGTTAATAATGTATCCATTCAAATATTTTAATTAAATAGAACTTTGCACACTTGTGTAAGATGAATAGTATCTTATTTTTTTAAATTATGTATTTTAAAAAATTACAGTGTCATATTTTTACAATGTTTTTCTGAATTAATTTCTACACCTCTTGTTGTAGAGTTCAGTTAGAAATGTAACTGATTTATCCAATACAAGGTGGATATATTTTTATGATTTAGTGCATAAGGGTGACAATAACAATTTATGGTACGCCAAAAAAAAAGAGAGAGCCCCTATTATATTTTAACCCTTTATTTAGAACTGTGACATGTGCCATGTATGTTAATGTACCCTTAAGAAGATTTTCTGCTCTTTTAGAAATCGTTAAATGGACATAAAATTTAATTTGTTTTGTTCATGATCCAATTAAAAAATAATTATATTCAACTCTGTTGTCAATGTTACTTCTTTTTGTATCCTTTATTGGAATTAAGGTAGGTATGCAGGCTCAGTAGAGTGCACATGTCAGGAACACTATTTAGTAGCAGTGTTATACATTGTGGAAGTACTGGTGCCATCTAGTGCTCAGAAGCATTATTGCAATACTCCTGCCATACCAGGGGTGTATTTTGGCCTAGGCAAATAAGGCACTTGCCTAGGGCAGCAGATTTTTTTGGGGGCAGCACTTTTTGAGTACCATTACACACACACACACACTCACTACACACTGCGCTACACACGCACACTGCACTACACATGCACACACCTTAAAAACACACTCACCATATACACACACACATATACACACAGATACACACACACTTATATAAAAGCATGTGCACTTGACATGAACATTTACTTTGGAAATGCCATGGGGAAAAAAAGTCACCTTACACCCTCCCCAAAAACTATTATGGCCAAAAAAGGCCTAAAACCTGGGGGGGTGGGGGCAGCAAAATATTGGGTGCCTAGGGCAGCACAAAACCTAAATACACCACTGTGCCATACAGTTCTCTACATAGACACATGTACCTACCTAGGTATTTCCTCAACAAAGAATGCAATGAGAACCAAGTTAATTTGATAATAGGGGTTAACTGGAAACTATTTAAAAAAACGGTATGCTCTGTTTGAATCCTAAAATTAAACAATGAATTTTATGTCCCTTGCCATTAGTTTAGAAGACAATAATTTTTGTTAATAAAATATACAGTATGTTTTTATTTTATCATACTTTATGATCATATTAGTCCTGCGGCACATTAACCGTACAAGCTAACTTTTTAACCCCTTCACTGTCAGGTGCAATTAGCTTTCTAATTAACAAAAAAATTATGTTAAACCCATGTATGTCAGCTATTTTTGAACAAAGGGGACCTCAGAGAAGCTTTTACAACCATTTGTCTTATGACTGCAGTAGTTGTGTATAAATAATTCCACTAAGAAACCCAAAGTTTAAGAAAAATGTAAAATATATATATATATAATTGTATTTGACAGCGAAACAGTGGCATCAAATATACCAAAATGGGCCTACTTTAAAAAATATATAAATATAGTTTTCATAGGTAAATTAGAGAAACAAAGGCTCTATTTCTGTTTAAACAGAGTGATGGCAAAGATACTGAAAATTATCTGCTACTTTAGGCAAGTTTTTCTCTGAAATGTCCAGCAGTGAAGGGGTTAAGACTAATGTGTAATTGCAATATGCTGTAGAGCATTTTATTATTGAACTTCTGGGTGACTCTATAGTTTCAAGTTCAACCATCACAAGTAAATATAAATATATATTATTATTATTATTATTATTATTATTATTATTATTATATTATTTTTTATTCCTGTTTTTCTTTATTCCGGCTTCCCTTCCTTTGTTTTTCAAATGACTCTTGAGTGAGATGAAAATCTTAATTGACAATGGTGCAGTAACCTAGAAGGCCGCTAATAAATCAATAAGATAAACTTGCTTTCTTCTGTTATGTGTGATCAGTCCACGGGTCATCATTACTTCTGGGATATAACTCCTCCCCAACAGGAAATGCAAGAGGATTCACCCAGCAGAGCTGCATATAGCTCCTCCCCTCTACGTCAGTCCCAGTCATTCTCTTGCACCCAACGACTAGATAGGATGTGTGAGAGGACTATGGTGATTATACTTAGTTTTTATGACTTCAATCAAAAGTTTGTTATTTTAAAATAGCACCGGAGCGTGTTATTACTTCTCTGGCAGAGTTTGAGGAAGAATCTGACAGAGATTTTTTACTATGATTTTAACCGGAGTCGTTAAGATCATATTGCTGTTCTCGACCATCTGAGGGAGGTAAAGGCTTCAGATCAGGGGACAGCGGGCAGATGAATCTGCATTGAGGTATGTGGCAGTTTTTATTTTCTGAATGGAATTGATGAGAAAAGCCTGCCATACCGTTAAAATGACATGTATGTATACACTTCAGTATTCTGGGGATGGTATTTCACCGGAACTACTGTGTTAAAGGTCACTAATCCTTTTAATAACTATTCTCATGTTAAACGTTTTTGCTGGAATGTAGAATCGTTTACATTGCTGAGGTACTGTGTGAATAAATATTTGGGCATTATTTTCCACTTGGCAGTTTTTTGCTTTAATTGTGACAGTTTCGTTTCTCTTCACTGCTGTGTGGGAGAGGGAGGGGCCGTTTTTGGCGCTCTTTGCTACGCATCAAAAAATTACAGTCAGCTACTTTTATATTTCCTGCATGATCCGGTTCATCTCTGACAGATCTCAGGGGTCTTCAAACTTCTTTGAAGGGAGGTAAATTCTCTCAGCAGAGCTGTGAGAATTCTTATAGTGACTGTGTATAAAAAACGTTGTTTTGTTTTCTTATGTACAAATTTAATTAGTGTTGTTTTTTTTTTTACTAATGGGAACAAACCTTTGCTAAAAGTTGTGTTGTTTTAAAGTTTGATGCAATAACTGTTTTTCAGTTCATTATTTCAACTGTCATTTAATCGTTAGTACCTCTTTGAGGCACAGTGCGTTTTTTTGCTAAAAAAGATTATAACCAAGTTGTAAGTTTTTTTGCTAGTGTGTTAAACATGTCTGACTCAGAGGAAGATATCTGTGTCATTTGTTCCAATGCCAAGGTGGAGCCCAATAGAAATTTATGTACTAACTGTATTGATGCTACTTTAAATAAAAGTCAATCTGTACAATGTGAACAAATTTCACCAAACAGCGAGGGGAGAGTTATGCCGACTAACTCGCCTCACGCGACAGTACCTGCATCTCCCGCCCGGGAGGTGCGTGATATTTTGGCGCCTAGTACATCTGGGCGGCCATTACAGATAACATTACAAGATATGGCTACTGTTATGACTGAAGTTTTGTCTAAATTACCTGAACTAAGAGGCAAGCGTGATCACTCTGGGGTGAGAACAGAGTGCGCTGACAATGCTAGGGCCATGTCTGATACTGCGTCACAGCTTGCAGAGCATGAGGACGGAGAGCTTCATTCTGTGGGTGACGGTTCTGATCCAAACAGATTGGACTCAGATATTTCAAATTTTAAATTTAGATTGGAGAACCTCCGTGTACTACTAGGGGAGGTCTTAGCAGCTCTCAACGATTGTAACACTGTTGCAATACCAGAGAAACTGTGTAGGTTGGATAAATACTTTGCGGTACCGGCGAGTACTGACGTTTTTCCTATACCTAAGAGACTAACTGAAATTGTTACTAAGGAGTGGGATAGACCCGGTGTGCCGTTCTCACCCCCTCCAATATTTAGAAAGATGTTTCCAATAGACGCCACCACTCGGGACTTATGGCAAACGGTCCCCAAGGTGGAGGGAGCAGTTTCTACTTTAGCTAAGCGTACCACTATCCCGGTGGAGGATAGCTGTGCTTTCTCAGATCCAATGGATAAAAAATTAGAGGGTTACCTTAAGAAAATGTTTGTTCAACAAGGTTTTATATTACAACCCCTTGCATGTATCGCGCCGATTACGGCTGCGGCAGCATTTTGGATTGAGTCGCTTGAGGAGAACCTTAGTTCCTCTACGCTAGACGACATTACGGACAGGCTTAGAGTCCTTAAACTAGCTAATTCTTTCATTTCGGAGGCCGTAGTACATTTAACCAAACTTACGGCTAAGAACTCAGGATTCGCCATACAGGCACGCAGGGCACTGTGGCTAAAATCCTGGTCAGCTGATGTTACTTCTAAGTCCAAATTACTTAATATACCTTTCAAGGGGCAGTCCTTATTCGGGCCCGGTTTGAAAGAAATTATCGCTGACATTACGGGAGGTAAGGGCCACGCCCTACCTCAAGACAAGGCCAAAGCTAAGGCTAGACAGTCTAATTTTCGTCCCTTTCGGAATTTCAAAACAGGAGCAGCATCAACCTCCACTGCACCAAAACAGGAAGGAGCTGTTGCTCGTTACAGGCAAGGCTGGAAGCCTAACCAGTCCTGGAACAAAAGCAAGCAGGCCAGGAAACCTGCTGCTGCCCCAAAGACAGCATGAACCGAGAGCCCCCGATCCGGGACCGGATCTAGTAGGGGGCAGACTCTCTCTCTTCGCCCAGGCCTGGGCAAGAGATGTTCAGGATCCCTGGGCACTAGAGATCATATCTCAGGGATACCTTCTAGACTTCAAATTATCTCCCCCAAGAGGGAGATTTCATCTGTCAAGGTTGTCAACAAACCAGATAAAGAAAGAAGCGTTTCTACGCTGCGTACAAGATCTGTTAACAATGGGAGTGATCCATCCGGTTCCGTGGTCGGAACAAGGACAAGGGTTCTACTCAAACCTGTTTGTGGTTCCCAAAAAAGAGGGAACTTTCAGGCCAATCTTAGATTTAAAGACTCTAAACAAATTCCTAAGAGTTCCATCGTTCAAAATGGAAACTATTCGGACAATCTTACCCATGATCCAAGAGGGTCAGTACATGACCACAGTGGATTTAAAGGATGCTTACCTTCACATACCGATCCACAAAGATCATCACCGGTATCTAAGGTTTGCCTTCTTAGACAGGCACTACCAGTTTGTAGCTCTTCCATTCGGATTGGCTACGGCTCCAAGAATCTTCACAAAGGTTCTGGGTGCCCTTCTAGCGGTACTAAGACCGCGAGGGATTTCGGTAGCTCCGTACCTAGACGACATTCTAATACAAGCTTCAAGCTTTCAAACTGCCAAGTCTCATACAGAGTTAGTTCTGGCATTTCTAAGGTCGCATGGATGGAAAGTGAACGAAAAGAAGAGTTCTCTCTTTCCTCTCACAAGAGTTCCATTCTTGGGGACTCTTATAGATTCTGTAGAAATGAAGATTTACCTGACAGAAGACAGGTTAACAAAACTTCAAAATGCATGCCGCGTCCTTCATTCCATTCAACACCCGTCAGTAGCTCAATGCATGGAGGTGATCGGCTTAATGGTAGCGGCAATGGACATAGTACCTTTTGCACGCCTACACCTCAGACCGCTGCAATTATGCATGCTAAGTCAGTGGAATGGGGATTACTCAGATTTGTCCCCTACTCTGAATCTGAATCAAGAGACCAGAAATTCTCTTCTATGGTGGCTTCATCGGCCACACCTGTCCAGGGGGATGCCATTCAGCAGGCCAGACTGGACAATTGTAACAACAGACGCCAGCCTACTAGGTTGGGGCGCTGTCTGGAATTCTCTGAAGGCTCAGGGACTATGGAATCAGGAGGAGAGTCTCCTTCCAATAAACATTCTGGAATTGAGAGCAGTTCTCAATGCCCTTCTGGCTTGGCCCCAGTTAATAACTCGGGGGTTCATCAGGTTTCAGTCGGACAACATCACGACTGTAGCTTACATCAACCATCAGGGAGGGACAAGAAGCTCCCTAGCAATGATGGAAGTATCAAAGATAATTCGCTGGGCAGAGTCTCACTCTTGCCACCTGTCAGCAATCCACATCCCGGGAGTGGAGAACTGGGAGGCGGATTTCTTGAGTCGCCAGACTCTTCATCCGGGGGAGTGGGAACTTCATCCGGAGGTCTTTGCCCAAATACTTCGACGTTGGGGCAAACCAGAGATAGATCTCATGGCGTCTCGCCAGAACGCCAAACTTCCTCGCTACGGGTCCAGATCCAGGGATCCGGGAGCAGTTCTGATAGATGCTTTGACAGCACCTTGGAACTTCAGGATGGCTTATGTGTTTCCACCCTTCCCGCTGCTTCCTCGATTGATTGCCAAAATCAAACAGGAGAGAGCATCAGTAATTCTAATAGCACCTGCTTGGCCACGCAGGACTTGGTATGCAGATCTAGTGGACATGTCATCCTGTCCGCCTTGGTCTCTACCTCTAAGACAGGACCTTCTGATACAGGGTCCATTCAAACATCAAAATCTAACTTCTCTGAAGCTGACTGCTTGGAAATTGAACGCTTGATTTTATCAAAACGTGGTTTTTCTGAGTCGGTTATTGATACCCTGATTCAGGCTAGGAAGCCTGTTACCAGAAGGATTTACCATAAAATATGGCGGAAATACCTATACTGGTGCGAATCCAAAGGTTACTCCTGGAGTAAGGTTAGGATCGCTAGGATATTGTCTTTTCTACAAGAAGGTTTAGAAAAGGGTTTATCAGCTAGTTCATTAAAGGGACAGATTTCAGCTCTGTCCATCTTGTTACACAGACGTCTGTCAGAAAATCCAGACGTCCAGTCCTTTTGTCAGGCTTTAGCTAGGATCAAGCCTGTGTTTAAAGCTGTTGCTCCACCATGGAGTTTAAACTTAGTTCTTAACGTTTTACAGGGTGTTCCGTTTGAACCCCTTCATTCCATTGATATAAAAATGTTATCTTGGAAAGTTCTGTTTTTAATGGCTATTTCCTCGGCTCGAAGAGTCTCTGAGTTATCAGCCTTACATTGTGATTCCCCTTATCTGATTTTTCACTCAGACAAGGTAGTTCTGCGTACTAAACCTGGGTTCTTACCTAAGGTAGTCACTAACAGGAACATCAATCAAGAGATTGTTGTCCCATCCTTGTGTCCAAATCCTTCTTCAAAGAAGGAACGTCTTTTACACAATCTGGATGTAGTTCGTGCCCTCAAGTTCTACTTGCAGGCAACTAAGGATTTTCGCCAAACTTCTTCCTTGTTTGTCGTTTACTCTGGACAGAGGAGAGGTCAAAAAGCTTCTGCTACCTCTCTCTCTTTTTGGCTTCGTAGCATAATACGTTTAGCCTATAAGACTGCTGGACAGCAGCCTCCTGAAAGAATTACAGCTCACTCCACTAGAGCTGTGGCTTCCACTTGGGCCTTTAAGAATGAGGCCTCTGTTGAACAGATTTGCAAGGCTGCAACTTGGTCTTCGCTTCATACTTTTTCCAAATTTTACAAATTTGACACTTTTGCTTCTTCGGAGGCTATTTTTGGGAGAAAGGTTCTTCAGGCAGTGGTTCCTTCTGTATAATGAGCCTGCCTATCCCTCCCGTCATCCGTGTACTTTTGCTTTGGTATTGGTATCCCAGAAGTAATGATGACCCGTGGACTGATCACACATAACAGAAGAAAACATAATTTATGCTTACCTGATAAATTCCTTTCTTCTGTTGTGTGATCAGTCCACGGCCCGCCCTGTTTTAAGGCAGGTAAATATCTTTTAAATTATACTCCAGTCACCACTTCACCCTTGGTTACTCCTTTCTCGTTGATTCTTGGTCGAATGACTGGGACTGACGTAGAGGGGAGGAGCTATATGCAGCTCTGCTGGGTGAATCCTCTTGCATTTCCTGTTGGGGAGGAGTTATATCCCAGAAGTAATGATGACCCGTGGACTGATCACACAACAGAAGAAAGGAATTTATCAGGTAAGCATAAATTATGTTTTTTGCATACCTAATTAGTGTTGTTTTATAATTAGAATCTGGTACTTATTACCATAAATAAGCGGTATAGTTGCTTTGTGTTCAGGGTATTACATATTTTTTTTTCTTGACTTCCTGTGGATTTAGAAATATGTTTGTTATAAATATCACTATACATTACTGAGTTAGAGGCTTCATCAGGTTTAGGAGGGAGAACAGTCATATCAACTATTATATTCTGTATATATTACTAGTTTTTATGCTGGATGTTACTAGTTTTTAATTTAAAGGGACATGACCCAATTTTTGTTTTGTTTTGGTCTCTTGGTATCCTTTGTTGAAAAGGATACCTAGGTAGACTCAGGAGCTGCTGATTGGCTGCAGCAAATTTATGCCTAATGTTATTGGCTCACTCGATGTGTTCAGCAAGCTCCAAGTAGTGCATTTCTGCTTCTTCAACAAAGGATGCCAAGAGAACAAAGCACAATACATAATAAAAGTAAACTAGAAAGTTGTTTTATATATTTATATTCTCTATCCGAGTCATGAAAGAAAAAAATTTGGTTTTATGTCAATTTAAACAGTTTTCATGCTAATAATCAGCACATACTTGCTTTTTGCACAACTGATACTAAGTTATCAATTGTTCATTACATATTGGTGGACTGGAATACACATTTAGAGAAGATTCCTATTTCTTAAAACTGACTTTTAAAGCTGCTCCTTGACTGAAGAAGCAATCACTGTGTAGACTGTTGCTGGTTTTACAGTTCTGTATGCTGCAGTATGACACTAAGTTCTTTGGGGGCATCCATTGATAAATTTAAAATTATGTAAGCAAAACAATTTTGCATTATACATAATCAAACCTCTTCTGCTGTATTAATAGACAGTGTACTTTAAATTGGTTTCCCCTTAATGTGTTTCCAACAACTTGTTAAACCAACAGCAGAGTATTAATTAATGATAAAATAAGCCTTTATGTATATTATTGTATTTAAAATGGGTGGTTTTGTTCTTTTGATGCCACATCCCATTAAAATGGGCTGAACTTGCAAAGAAAGCCCAATACAGAACAAGACAGAGAAATGGAAAATAACATTTTATTACTTACCTCTCCTACCCAACCACTCTGGGAGCGTAATTTCTTCTGCTTTTCTATAACCAATACTTAAGTATATCATTTTTCAGTATAAGTGGGGATACCACCGGCAATTTTTAAACGTCCAGAATAAAGGTAAAGGAGCTTGTTGTAAACAATTTAATGCACTCTGACAGGTAAAATGGATAATTGGTGACAAATTAAAGGGGGAGAGAAATTGTATAATATTTTATCTCACAATTATGTTATTTTTTTGTTCAGATCAGTAAATACAGTTTATTTGCATAGTCAACAAATGCATAATAAAAAAGACAATGCAATAGCACTTAGTCTGAACTTCAAATGACTAGTAGATCTATTTTTCTTACAAATTTCAGTTATGTCTATTTCCGCTCCCACTGCACCATGTGACAGCCCTCAGCCAATCACAAGTTCATATATGTATATTTAGTGCATTCTTGCACATGCTCAGTAGGAGCTGGTGACTCAAAAAGTGTAAATATAAAAAGATTGTGCACATTTTGTTAATGGAAGTCAATTGGAAAGTTTTTTTAACATTGCTGTTCTATCTGAATCCTGAGTTTAATTTTTACTTGACTGTCCCTTTTAAGTTCAACCAAACAGTTTGTAAATCAACCTCACTATAATTTACAGAACAAATAAAAAAATAAACGTGGAACTAAATTACTAAACTCAGTTACTGCACAGATTTCATTATAACAGAAAACATGCCCCTTAACTATATAAAATTAAGTGCAAAATGAGACAGCAGAGATACAGTGATTTCAAAAGGCTTTTACTTTGAACTTAACCCTTGGACAATAATTGATTTAGTGAACAAAGATCATAAATTCAGAATATTATTTATTTATTTGTTTATTTTTAAATTCTTTTATATTAACCCATTAAATCTGATTTAGTGAACTCTACCAGGGAATAAAAGTAACTAAAACTGGCACGCAAAACCTTGTTAGTAAAAAGACTTGTGTAGTGTAAATTAAATGGGGTGTAAAGATAAAATTTACAATTTCATAATTCAGATAGAACATGCAATTTTAAACAACTTTACATTTTACTTCTATTATCTATTTTCTCTTGTAAGGTGTATCCAGTCCACGGATCATCCATTACTTGTGGGATATTCTCCTTCCCAAGAGGAAGTTGCAAGAGGATCACCCACAGCAGAGCGGTCTATATTGCTCCTCCCCTAACTGCCAACTCCAGTCATTCTCTTGCAACTCTCGACAAGCATGGAAGCAGTAAGAGAGATGTGGTGAAATATAGTTGTTTATAGTTGTTGTATAGAACATGCAATTTTAAACAACTTTGCATTTTACTTCTATTATCTATTTTTCTCTTGGTATCCTTTGTTGAAAAGCATACCTAGGTAGGCTCAGGAGCCACAATGCAGTGCGGCTCCTGAGCAGCTGCAAATATATGCCTCTTCTCATTGGCAGGTGAGTTCAGTGAGTTTCCAGCTCCTTCAACAAAGGATGCCAAGAGAAAGTAGCAAATTTGAAAATAGAAGTAAATTTAAACTTGTTTAAAATTGTATATTTTATCTAAATCATAAAATATGTTTGTGTTTCATGCCTAGTGTGAATGTTTTTTAAATAGATTAGCACCATGTTTGCTGCAACTGATTTTTGATAGCCAGCCTTCCCCACTACTGGCCATAGAGGATTTTCTCTGTTCTAACCCTTTTACAAGTAGATGTATGGGAGTCTTTAATAAGGAATTAATCAATTATGTAGCTGGCTTGGGCTTGTGGAGCCTGCAATGTGCACTTCCAATTCTCAGGAAATCCTCAACTTTTATAAGTAAACCACATAAAAAGGGGCAAAATAAATGCGATTACATTGCAACAATTTCTTTATTTTACATTACATGTTTCATGTCTGTTATGATCAGACTACTATAGATAAGCCAGTGACTTGATTTAGTGAGTTTAGTGGTTAACAAAACCACTCTCTAGTCTGACCTAAAGTTAGAAAATGACAAAATAATCCCCTTTTAGTGCCACCCACACATGATTTTTTTGTATGTGCTTTCACCACCAGAATGCTACCACTAGGGATGGGCGAATGTGTAAATTTCTGAATTTGAATGTTAGAACGAATGTTATTACCCAAATTCGATTTATAAATCTGAATGTTGATAAGAACGAATATTCTTAAAAATTCTATTATCGAATGCTATTTACAGTTTTCGAATGTCACTTTCGAATTCGAATGTTTATAATTATATTGAATGTCCACATTCGAAATTTCGAATTTAACATTCTATTTAACAAATACTATTCAGAAGTTCAATAGTTCATGTGCTAAGGAGGGAATCTAGTAAATTGATACATAATAGATACAAATATATCATTTTGAATGTTTTTATATAGAATATTGCATAATTCGAATATTACATTTAAAGTAAGCGTTAGAAATACTATTACAAATATAAATTCGAATTTTTCTAAATAAATATTTTCGAATGTAATCGTAAAATTTGAAACCGAACATTCAAAAATAGAATGTTAGAATGTTATGTAAACATTCGAAATTCGATTCGAACAAATGTGTTAAAATTTGTTTCATTTTTCGAATTTTGCAAAACCTTCGCCCATCCCTAGCTACCACTATCACTAATGGATTGAAAGTCAAAAACAATGTGTAGTAAAAAAAATCTAAATAAAAACAGTTTCAAATTTAAGTCAAAAGGAATATTTGAATATTTGTTATGAACAAAAAAAAAAGTCAAATTGCATTTACTTGTAAAACGTAATTGAAGAAAAAAAGTTAAACATTGCTAAATAGTAAAAGTATAGAAATAACAAATTCTATACCCACTACAGAAGAATAGTCCTCTCTGCCCCAAGGGATGGGAAATTGTAGGAAAAGTGAATGAATGGAAATTTCTTTCCTACTCCAAAGTGAATGACAAAATTCTATTTTACAGTACACATTAAATACATTTTCGGTTCATATCCATTTACCAGTCCAGCCCATCTTTCAGTAAGGACAGCTGGGTGTAATTCCTCCTTTGTGGTTGGCAATAATATAGTACCCTAGACATGGCTCAAATTATAAGACATTTTCTAATTTTGTAAATGTACATTTAGTCACAATATATTTATGGCTCTTCATATCATGAATCTAAGTGGAATACTTTGATACCAGACATGACTTACCTGACACATGTAGTTACCAAGTATTATACAATTATAATTAAAACTCCTCTTGAGATATTCTAGCCAAAAAATATGGTTAGGGATCTGTATTTGTTGATACCTGGTATTTATCAGGCAATTTGACAGTTTGAGAGTAGGAACACTGATTTTTCCAGACCAGCCATAATTACCTGCAGATTTATCATGAGATTTCCCAGGTGCATAGGGTTATACAGATCTGCATTCTAGATTATCTTCCATAAACCATGCAAACATATTTATCTTGTAAGATGTATCGAGTCCACGGATTCATCCTTACTTGTGGGATATTCTCCTCCCCTAAAGGAAGTGGCAGAGAGAGCACCCACAGCAGAGCTGCCTATATAGCTCCCCCCTAAGCTCCACCCCCCAGTCATTCTCTCTGCCTGCTTAACTGCTAGGAAGGGCAAGAGGAGTGTGGTGACAAAAATGTTAGGTTTTTATTTTCTCAAGCAAAAGTTTATTTTAAATGGTACCGGTGTGTACTATTTACTCTCTGGCAGAAAAGGGATGAAGATTCCTGCAAGGAGGATGATGATCTTAGCATTTTGTAACTAAGATCCACTGCTGTTCTCACAAGGGCTGAAGAGTACAGGAAAACTTCAGTTGGGGGAACAGTTTGCATGCTAAGCTGCATATGAGGTATGTTCAGCCTATTTTTTTCTAGACAGACTATGTTATTTCTAGAAAGGTTGGCAATATCCCCATGAGGGAAGGGTAAGCTGTATTCAGACACTTGGATAGGAATTTCAGCTTGCATGAAGGGCTCATTAGTTACTGGTGACACTGTTTGGTAAAAACGTTTTTGTTTATTCAGTAAATGATGCAATTATAACGTTTTTTTGAAGGGACTAAAGGGGTCATTATGGCTTGTTTTAGGGTTTTTTAACCCACATGGTTAATTTAGAGACACTCTAGTGTTTTTCTGTTAGGCCTCAAAACTTGAGTGAGGTGGGAGGGGCCTATTTTCGTGCCTCAGTTGCGCAGTTTCTTTTCCTCTGAGACTTCTGTTTCTCCAGAGGTTCCTCCCGTGTTTGAGGGCTGTAAAAGAAGTTTTTTTTCCCCACAAATTGTTCTGAAGGGCAGGTAGGCGCCACAGCAGAGCTGTGGCAAGGTGCTGAAAGTCTTTTTTACCGGTTTTGATGTTTTTTCAATCCGGTTTTGCCATGAATTAACAGAGCAGACATTAACTCCTGATATTGTTGAGACACATATTATCACATTGAGTACAAAAATGTGTATAAATAGCGCACTCTAAGCCTATATATGGAGCATATGTACCAGATTTGCTCAAAGATACATAAAACCCCCAAAAATGTTCTTTCATGATTCGGACCCAGCATTCAGTTTGATAGAAAAAAAATTGCTAATTTTTTTTTTTTTTTTAATTTAATTTGCATTATTTTTGTTAAAGGGACATTAAAGTCAGAAATATACTTTAAAATTACATGCTCTGTCTAAATATTAAAACAACTTTTTCCAATTTGCTTCATTCTCTTTGTATCCTTTGTTGAAAATCATACCTAGGTATGCACAGGAGCAAGCAATGCATTAGCGCAAACTAACGGCTGATTGGTGGTTGCACATATATACCTCTTGTAACTGGCTCACCCGATGCATTCAGCTAGCTCCCATAATGTGAAGGGAAATTAATAATAGAAGTTTGAAAATTATTTAACATTGTATGCTCTGAATCATAAAAGAAAAAAAATTGGAGTTTCATGTCCTTTTAAAGAAAATACCTAGGTAGTGTCTTAAGCACCACATACAAATATATATATATATTTTTTAACATTTTACACTACCTGTATTATAAAAGAATGTCCCTTTAAGTGATGCAAGAATATTTTATCACACATTCAATATCATTATTCTAGGAATGAAAAATCCCAATTTATGATTTAGGTTTCATGTCTCTTAATTAAAATTTGCTTCAGGTTTACATTTATAGTCTAAGAGAAAAGGGATCTATGTTGTAAAATTTCTGTAAATGTCAGTCTTCCTTCACTGTTTCCATAGTTCAAAGGATCACCAAAATATCATATTATTAAAAATACGGTTATTAGTTTTATTCTTCAGACTGAGAACTGTCACACATAGAGAGGATGCTGTTGTTCGCTCCCCCCCACCCCACTTGCCGATAGCAACCGTTTTGATGCTTTGCCAGTTCTTGTTGCTGTTGTGTCAAGATTGACGCTTTATGTAAATCATAGCATGAAAATCAAACTATTTCCTCTTATACCTGACAGTTTGTTTATCTGCTACTGCAGTAGATTTCAGAACCCACCTGATACCACTGAAATATGGATTTGAAGCTACCTGTCCTGCATCTCTTGGTGCCATTATGCACCTGGTTAACCGGAGCCATTTTGTACTCCTTTCAAATTTGCTTTATTCTTTTGGAATCATTTGTTGAAGAGTAAAACTTGGAAGCTGGTAGGATTTGAGGAGCGCCCACATGTCTTTAGCAGTCTACGATATTGCTATAAAAAAAATTATTACAAATACTGCTGTTGGATGGCTAAATACATGTGCACGCTCCTGAGATTACCTAGGATTACTCTTTAACAAAGAATACCAAGAGAACTAAGCAAAATTGATATTAGAAGTAAACTAAAAAGTTGTTTAAAAATGGTCTATTTAATCCATTCATATTTTTTTTCTTTGCTATCCCTTTTAATTAAAAAAAAATAAAAAAAAAAATATATATATATATATTTTTTTTTTTTTTAAAGTAAGGCTCCAATATTAAAGAAATTATTCACAAATAAACTCTAAGCCTGGTAAAATTAAAAGAATCCAATTGATATCTAAATATGCATGCATAAAAAATAATCACGCTCTCACAATCGCGCTCACGCGCTCTCGCTCACGCGCTCTTGCTCACGCGCGCTCTCTCTATCGCATGCATTAAGCATCAGATGCACAATTACAGGAACCCTAACATCTCAGATGCTCATAGAGTAAAAGGAATTGGGGGGGAAAAAAATAAATATATATATATATCTATATATATATATATATATATATATATATATATATATATATATATATATATAGATATATATATAGATATATACATACATATATATATACATACATACATACATACATACATACATACATACAGTGGATATAAAAAGTCTACACACCCCTAGATCAACCCCTAAGGGCTTTGTTGTTACTACATTTAGGAAATGAGACAAGACTATTTACTCTAAACGAGTTGGTGGAGAGGGGCCTGACCTTCTTTAAGTGTTGGTTTACTCTCCGCCAATGCCACTCTTACATATTCAAACACCCTGATAAACTTAACCTACTAAGGACCCTCACACCCTTTGAATCACTGTGTCACACTGACTCCCCTGCTGGAAAGACTTTATCCTTAGTATATGCACTGCTTCAAAAACCTCCAGTAGGGTACACTCCATATTACCTAGATAGGTGGAACGAGGAACTGGATACTGAACTAACTGTATATGATATATCCAAAATTTTTACAAATGTCTCCAAGGTTTCGGTGTCTAGTAGCCTTATAGAACTAAACTTTAAACTAATACAGAGATGGTACCTTACTCCAATGAGAATTAACAAACTGTTTCCGTCTGCCTCTCCCAAGTGCTGGAGGTGCGGAGGGAACCAGGGGAATATGATGCACATATGGTGGCAGTGCCCGGGAATAACACAAATCTGGACATCTGTGGTTAAGGCGGCAAACACAATAACTGAGCTGACATTACCCACTGACCCCCGCATTTGGTTACTCAACATCATACCTGGCAAACTCCCAACATATAAAAGAAAGTTGATCTTTATAGCCGGCAATAGTCTAAAAAAACTGATTGCAAAAAACTGGAAATCTCAATACATCCCTAACATGGTCACTTGGTACTCCCAGTTTCAATTTATAATGTCTCTTGAAGAATATGCGTACATGAGAACTAATAGGAGAGATACTTTTGTGCAGATGAAGGTCATGTGGGAATTATTCATTAACAATATATAGCTGGTTGATCAATTGGAGAGATTGGGATATGGTCACAGCGGGGGCAAAAATGGAGTTATAGGCTAGGTAATTCATCTGATAACACAAGTACCTAGTAGAGTTGGCTTGCGGAACATGGTTGCACTAAGTTTAGTTACTTTGTTCGATTGTTTTTGTTTTTTTTTTTGTTTAATGTATGTTCAGAACAAAAAATATGTAAGTTTCTGCTATCTTGAAATATGTACACTTCAATATATTGTAATGTGAAACAGAAGCTTCAATAAAATAAAATAAATAAAAAAAAAAAAAAATGCCCAAATAAAGCAATCGATTTAGCCCAAAAAAAAAAAAAAAAAAAAAAAAAAAAAAAAAGTCTACACACCCCTGTTAAAGGTTTCTGTGATGTAAAAATATGAGACAAAGATAAATCATTTCAGAACTTTTTCCACCTTTTAATGTGACCTATAAACTGTACAACTCAATTGAAAAACAAACTGAAATCTTTTAGGTGGAGGGAAGTAAAAATAAAAAATGTGAAAAGTGTGAACAGCCTTAAACTAATACTTTATTGAAGCACCTTTTGATTTTATTACAGCACTGTCTTTTTTGGTATGATTTTTTTCAGCATGGCACATCTTGACTTGGCAAGATTTGCCCACTCTTCTTTGCAAAAACACTCCAAATATGTCAGATTGTGAGGGCATCTCCTGTGCACAGCCCTTTTCATATCCCCCCACAGATTTTTGATTGGATTCAGGTCTAGTCTCTGGCTGGGCCATTCCAAAACTTTAATCTTCTTCTGGTAAAGCCATTCCTTTGTTGATTTGGATGTATGCTTTGGGTCGTTGTCATGCTGAAAGATGAAGTTCCTCTTCATGTTCAGCTTTATAGCAGAAGCCTGAAGGTTTTGTGCCAATATTGACTGGTATTTGGAACTGTTCATATTTCCCTCTACCTTGAATAAGGCTCCAGTTCCAGCTGTGAAAAACAGCCCCAAAGCATGGTGCTACCACCACCATGCTTCACTGTGGGTATGGTGTTCTTTTGGTGATGTGCAGTGTTGTTTTTGCGTCAAACATATCTTTTGGAATTATGGCCAAAAAGTTCAACCTTGGTTTCATCAGACCAGAACACCTTTTGCAACATGCTTTTGGGAGACTTCAGATGTGTTTTTGCAAATTTTAGCCGGGCTTGGATGGTTTTTTTTATTAAGAAAAGGCTTTCATCTTGCCTCTCTACCCCATAACCCAGACATATGAAGAATACGGGCAATATATATATGAAATATTTAATTTAACTTAAGTTGTAAATCACAAACTGTAATGTCAACCACACTGGGAAATAGCAAAGAACATTTCCCACCCTGCAATACATACTGTTTTGAGTGACTGACAAATCACACATACTCTAGTGTAGCTAGACCTGTCACTACTCTGGTGCTACAACACATATGACAGCTGTCAGTCACTCAAGCCAGTCTGTGGAGCAGGACGCAGGAGCACGTTCTGCTATTTCCCAATGGAGCATGCAGTATGCCTTCTGATTTGCTCTACTGCTGCCTTGCTTAAAAAAAAAAAAAAAGTTGGTATAGTGTTGTCCAGATAAAAAGTAAAAAAAAAAGCCCACATGGTGGGTGATGTTTAAATTTTTTTCTTCTGTTATGTGTGATCAGTCCACGGGTCATCATTACTTCTGGGATATAACTCCTCCCCAACAGGAAATGCAAGAGGATTCACCCAGCAGAGCTGCATATAGCTCCTCCCCTCTACGTCAGTCCCAGTCATTCTCTTGCACCCAACGACTAGATAGGATGTGTGAGAGGACTATGGTGATTATACTTAGTTTTTATGACTTCAATCAAAAGTTTGTTATTTTAAAATAGCACCGGAGCGTGTTATTACTTCTCTGGCAGAGTTTGAGGAAGAATCTGTCAGAGTTTTTTACTATGATTTTAACCGGAGTAGTTAAGATCATATTGCTGTTCTCGGCCATCTGAGGGAGGTAAAGGCTTCAGATCAGGGGACAGCGGGCAGATGAATCTGCATTGAGGTATGTAGCAGTTTTTTTTTTCTGAATGGAATTGATGAGAAAATCCTGCCATACCGTTAAAATGACATGTATGTATACACTTCAGTATTCTGGGGATGGTATTTCACCGGAACTACTCTGTTAAAGGTCACTAATCCTTTTTAATAACTATCTATCATGTTAAACGTTTTTGCTGGAATGTAGAATCGTTTACATTGCTGAGGTACTGTGTGAATAAATATTTGGGCATTATTTTCCACTTGGCAGTTTTTTTGATTTAATTGTGACAGTTTCGTTTCTCTTCACTGCTGTGTGGGAGAGGGAGGGGCCGTTTTTGGCGCTCTTTGCTACGCATCAAAAAATACCAGTCAGTTACTTTTATATTTCCTGCATGATCCGGTTCATCTCTGATAGATCTCAGGGGTCTTCAAACTTCTTTGAAGGGAGGTAAATTCTCTCAGCAGAGCTGTGAGAATTCTTATAGTGACTGTGAATAAAAACGTTGCTTTGTATTTTTTATGTCAAATTTAATTATTGTTATTTTACTAATGGGAACAAACCTTTGCTAAAAGTTTTGTTGTTTTAAAGTTTGATGCTATAACTGTTTTTCAGTTCATTATTTCAACTGTCATTTAATCGTTAGTACCTCTTTGAAGCACAGTACGTTTTTTGCTAAAAAAGATTATAACCAAGTTGTAAGTTTTTTGCTAGTGTGTTAAACATGTCTGACTCAGAGGAAGATATCTGTGTCATTTGTTCCAATGCCAAGGTGGAGCCCAATAGAAATTTATGTACTAACTGTATTGATGCTACTTTAAATAAAAGTCAATCTGTACAATGTGAACAAATTTCACCAAACAGCGAGGGGAGAGTTATGCCGACTAACTCGCCTCACGCGGCAGTACCTGCATCTCCCGCCCGGGAGGTGCGTGATATTTTGGCGCCTAGTACATCTGGGCGGCCATTACAGATAACATTACAAGATATGGCTACTGTTATGACTGAAGTTTTGTCTAAATTACCAGAACTAAGAGGCAAGCGTGATCACTCTGGGGTGAGAACAGAGTGCGCTGACAATGCTAGGGCCATGTCTGATACTGCGTCACAGCTCGCAGAGCATGAGGACGGAGAGCTTCATTCTGTGGGTGACGGTTCTGATCCAAACAGATTGGACTCAGATATTTCAAATTTTAAATTTAAATTGGAGAACCTCCGTGTATTACTAGGGGAGGTCTTAGCAGCTCTCAACGATTGTAACACCGTTGCAATACCAGAGAAACTGTGTAGGTTGGATAAATACTTTGCGGTACCGGCGAGTACTGACGTTTTTCCTATACCTAAGAGACTAACTGAAATTGTTACTAAGGAGTGGGATAGACCCGGTGTGCCGTTCTCACCCCCTCCAATATTTAGAAAGATGTTTCCAATAGACGCCACCACTCGGGACTTATGGCAAACGGTCCCCAAGGTGGAGGGAGCAGTTTCTACTTTAGCTAAGCGTACCACTATCCCGGTGGAGGATAGCTGTGCTTTCTCAGATCCAATGGATAAAAAATTAGAGGGTTACCTGAAGAAAATGTTTGTTCAACAAGGTTTTATATTACAACCCCTTGCATGTATCGCGCCGATTACGGCTGCGGCAGCATTTTGGATTGAGTCGCTTGAAGAGAACCTTAGTTCATCTACGCTAGACGACATTACGGACAGGCTTAGAGTCCTTAAACTAGCTAATTCCTTCATTTCGGAGGCCGTAGTACATTTAACCAAACTTACGGCTAAGAACTCAGGATTCGCCATACAGGCACGTAGGGCGCTGTGGCTAAAATCCTGGTCAGCTGATGTTACTTCTAAGTCCAAATTACTTAATATACCTTTCAAGGGGCAGTCTTTATTTGGGCCCGGTTTGAAAGAGATTATCGCTGACATTACAGGAGGTAAGGGCCACGCCCTACCTCAAGACAAAGCCAAAGCTAAGGCTAGACAGTCTAATTTTCGTCCCTTTCGGAACTTCAAAACAGGAGCAGCATCAACCTTCACTGCACCAAAACAGGAAGGAGCTGTTGCTCGTTACAGGCAAGGCTGGAAGCCTAACCAGTCCTGGAACAAGAGCAAGCAGGCCAGGAAACCTGCTGCTGCCCCAAAGACAGCATGAACCGAGAGCCCCCGATCCGGGACCGGATCTAGTGGGGGGCAGACTCTCTCTCTTCGCCCAGGCCTGGGCAAGAGATGTTCAGGATCCCTGGGCACTAGAGATCATATCTCAGGGATACCTTCTAGACTTCAAATTATCTCCCCCAAGAGGGAGATTTCATCTGTCAAGGTTGTCAACAAACCAGATAAAGAAAAAAGCGTTTCTACGCTGCGTACAAGATCTGTTAATAATGGGAGTGATCCATCCGGTTCCGCGGTCGGAACAAGGACAAGGGTTCTACTCAAACCTGTTTGTGGTTCCCAAAAAAGAGGGAACTTTCAGGCCAATCTTAGATTTAAAGATTCTAAACAAATTCCTAAGAGTTCCATCGTTCAAAATGGAAACTATTCGGACAATCTTACCCATGATCCAAGAGGGTCAGTACATGACCACTGTGGATTTAAAGGATGCTTACCTTCACATACCGATCCACAAAGATCATCACCGGTATCTAAGGTTTGCCTTCTTAGACAGGCACTACCAGTTTGTAGCTCTTCCATTCGGATTGGCTACGGCTCCAAGAATCTTCACAAAGGTTCTGGGTGCCCTTCTGGCGGTACTAAGACCGCGAGGGATTTCGGTAGCTCCATACCTAGACGACATTCTAATACAAGCTTCAAGCTTTCAAACTGCCAAGTCTCATACAGAGTTAGTTCTGGCATTTCTAAGGTCGCATGGATGGAAAGTGAACGAAAAGAAGAGTTCTCTTTTTCCTCTCACAAGAGTTCCATTCTTGGGGACTCTTATAGATTCTGTAGAAATGAAGATTTACCTGACAGAGGACAGGTTAACAAAGCTTCAAAATGCATGCCGTGTCCTTCATTCCATTCAACACCCGTCAGTAGCTCAATGCATGGAGGTGATCGGCTTAATGGTAGCGGCAATGGACATAGTACCTTTTGCACGCCTACACCTCAGACCTCTGCAATTATGTATGCTAAGTCAGTGGAATGGGGATTACTCAGATTTGTCCCCTACTCTGAATCTGAATCAAGAGACCAGAAATTCTCTTCTATGGTGGCTTCATCGGCCACACCTGTCCAGGGGGATGCCATTCAGCAGGCCAGACTGGACAATTGTAACAACAGACGCCAGCCTACTAGGTTGGGGCGCTGTCTGGAATTCTCTGAAGGCTCAGGGACTATGGAATCAGGAGGAGAGTCTCCTTCCAATAAACATTCTGGAATTGAGGGCAGTTCTCAATGCCCTTCTAGCTTGGCCCCAATTAACAACTCGGGGGTTCATCAGGTTTCAGTCGGACAACATCACGACTGTAGCTTACATCAACCATCAGGGAGGGACAAGAAGCTCCCTAGCAATGGTGGAAGTATCAAAGATAATTCGCTGGGCAGAGTCTCACTCTTGCCACCTGTCAGCAATCCACATCCCGGGAGTGGAGAACTGGGAGGCGGATTTCTTGAGTCGCCAGACTTTTCATCCGGGGGAGTGGGAACTTCATCCGGAGGTCTTTGCCCAAATACTTCGACGTTGGGGCGAACCAGAGATAGATCTCATGGCGTCTCGCCAGAACGCCAAACTTCCTCGCTACGGGTCCAGATCCAGGGATCCGGGAGCGGTTCTGATAGATGCTTTGACAGCACCTTGGAACTTCGGGATGGCTTATGTGTTTCCACCCTTTCCGCTGCTTCCTCGATTGATTGCCAAAATCAAGCAGGAGAGAGCATCAGTGATTCTAATAGCGCCTGCATGGCCACGCAGGACTTGGTATGCAGATCTAGTGGACATGTCATCCTGTCCGCCTTGGTCTCTACCTCTAAGACAGGACCTTCTGATACAGGGTCCATTCAAACATCAAAATCTAACTTCTCTGAAGCTGACTGCTTGGAAATTGAACGTTTGATTTTATCAAAACGTGGTTTTTCTGAGTCGGTTATTGATACCCTGATACAGGCTAGGAAGCCTGTTACCAGAAAGATTTACCATAAAATATGGCGTAAATACCTATACTGGTGCGAATCCAAACATTACTCCTGGAGTAAGGTTAGGATCTCTAGGATATTGTCTTTTCTACAAGAAGGGTTAGAAAAGGGTTTATCAGCTAGTTCATTAAAGGGACAGATTTCAGCTCTGTCCATCTTGTTACACAGGCGTCTGTCAGAAAATCCAGACGTCCAGGCTTTTTGTCAGGCTTTAGCTAGGATCAAGCCTGTGTTTAAAGCTGTTGCTCCGCCATGGAGTTTAAACTTAGTTCTTAACGTTTTACAGGGTGTTCCATTTGAACCCCTTCATTCCATTGATATAAAATTGTTATCTTGGAAAGTTCTGTTTTTAATGGCTATTTCCTCGGCTCGAAGAGTCTCTGAGTTATCAGCCTTACATTGTGATTCTCCTTATCTGATTTTTCACTCAGACAAGGTAGTTCTGCGTACTAAACCTGGGTTCTTACCTAAGGTGGTCACTAACAGGAATATCAATCAAGAGATTGTTGTTCCATCCTTGTGTCCAAATCCTTCTTCAAAGAAGGAACGTCTTCTACACAATCTGGATGTAGTTCGTGCCCTCAAGTTCTACTTGCAGGCAACTAAAGATTTTCGCCAAACTTCTTCCCTGTTTGTCGTTTATTCTGGACAGAGGAGAGGTCAAAAAGCTTCTGCTACCTCTCTCTCTTTTTGGCTTCGTAGCATAATACGTTTAGCCTATGAGACTGCTGGTCAGCAGCCTCCTGAAAGAATTACAGCTCACTCCACTAGAGCTGTGGCTTCCACTTGGGCCTTTAAGAATGAGGCCTCTGTTGAACAGATTTGCAAGGCTGCAACTTGGTCTTCGCTTCATACTTTTTCCAAATTTTACAAATTTGACACTTTTGCTTCTTCGGAGGCTATTTTTGGGAGAAAGGTTCTTCAGGCAGTGGTTCCTTCTATATAATGAGCCTGCCTATCCCTCCCGTCATCCGTGTACTTTTGCTTTGGTATTGGTATCCCAGAAGTAATGATGACCCGTGGACTGATCACACATAACAGAAGAAAACATAATTTATGCTTACCTGATAAATTCCTTTCTTCTGTTGTGTGATCAGTCCACGGCCCGCCCTGTTTTAAGGCAGGTAAATATCTTTTAAATTATACTCCAGTCACCACTTCACCCTTGGTTACTCCTTTCTCGTTGATTCTTGGTCGAATGACTGGGACTGACGTAGAGGGGAGGAGCTATATGCAGCTCTGCTGGGTGAATCCTCTTGCATTTCCTGTTGGGGAGGAGTTATATCCCAGAAGTAATGATGACCCGTGGACTGATCACACAACAGAAGAAAGGAATTTATCAGGTAAGCATAAATTATGTTTTTTTTTTTTAAAAATGTGTATGTATGTATGTATATGTGTGTGTGTGTGTGTGTGTGTGTGTATATGTGTATATGTGTATGTATGTGTATATATATATATATATATATATATATATATATATATATAAACACACACACTTTGGGAGTTCAAAGGTTAGTAAAATTACAGCTAATGTTAGTTTCTGTCTATTAGATTGAAAAAAAAAAAATATGGTCTATTTAACTTACACTTTTAGTGTAGTTTTAATGGTCTTGGATTTTAACACCCCCGGACCCATTAACTATTTCATACAATTTTAGTTGATTGGGTTTACATTAGACCAAAAGCCAATAGATACTTTAAATAATCGGCTATTTTAATCAAACTTGTCAATGTTGTTGGATGGCTTTAAAGGGACATAAAACCCAAAATATTTCCTTCCGGATTCAGATGGAATATGTATAAAATTTTATGCTCCAATTTATTTCTATTATCTAATTTGCTTCATTCTTGTGGTATATTTTATTGAAAAACATACCTAGGTATGCTCAGGAGCTGATTGGTGGCTGTACATACATACCTATTGTCATTGGCTTACCAAGGAGTTTAGCTAGCTCCCAGTAGTATATTTCTGCTCCTCCAACAAAGGATACCAGGAGAATAAAACAAAAATTGATGGTAGAGGTTAATTGGAAAGTTGAATAAAATTAAATGGCCTGTCTGTATCATGAAATTTTTAACTGTAAAATAAAGCAGCTATCTTTAGCCACAGTACAATTATTTTAATGTATTCAGGTTGCAGGGTATCTGCCAAACAAATAGACTGGTTTGCTGTCTACATTTCTCCAAACTTTGCATTAAAGGGATAGTCTAGACCAAAATAAACTTTCATGATTCAGATAGGGCATGTCATTTTAATTTTTTTTTTAATTTACTTGCATCACCAATTTTGTTCTCTTTGTATTCTTAGTTGAAAGCTAAACCTAGGAGGTTCATATGCTAATTTCTAAGCCCTTAAAGGCCACCTCTTCTCTAAGGGCATTTTGACAGTTTTTCACCACTAGAGGGTGCTAGTTCACATGTTTCATATAGATAACACTGTGCTCATGCACGTGGAGTTCCAGTGAGCCAGCTCTGACTGGCTAATATGGATGTCGGTCGAAAGATCTGAAATAAGGGAGCAGTTTGCAGAGGCTTAGATACAAGGTAATCAGAGGTAAAAGTGTATTTATATAACTGTGTTGGTTGTGCAAAACTAGGGAATGGGTAATTAAGGGATTATCTATCTTTTTAAACAATTAAAATTCTGGTGTAGACTGTCCCTTCATTTTTGTCCTTCTCTAAAGTATAATTACTACATCATCCCACTCATCTGAGTTTGCCTCCATTAAACATCTCACTAAAATATAGCTTCCTTTTTTATGAGTAGTAAAAAAAAAATATCATCAATAGATGGTTCTAAAAACACCAAAGGTTCTGAGAGTATAACAAAATTTCAGCTAAATACATTTATGCCTTGGGGTATTTGTTTAAGATTAATATACAATATTTATTGCTATGTTTTTGGAGTATAATTTTATTTTGCCTTTGTTTTTACTATGAATCTAGTATTGTCATGTTTGCTATTGTGCTGTAACATCAGCTTATTTTTATTTAAAGGGGCATGAAACACAACATTTGTATTTCAGAGCATGTGATTTTTAAACAACTTTCCAATTTACTTCTGTTTTCTAATTTGCTCCATTCTCATGATATCCTTAGTTGAAAAGCATACCTAGGTAGGCTCAAGAGTAGCAATGCATTACTGGGAGCAAGCTGTAGTTGGTGGCTTTACACAAATGCCTCTTGTCATTGATTCACCAAGCAAGTTCAGCTAGCTTCCAGTCGTACATTGCTTCTTCTTCAACAAAGGATACCAAGAAAATGAAGCATATTGAAAATAGAAGTAAATTAAAACATTGTTTAAAATTGTATGTTCTATCTTAATCATGAAAGGAAAAAGTGTGCGTTTCATGTCCCTTTTAGCAATGCCATTCTATTTATGTAAAACATAAAGTGAGGTATGAAAATTGTTCTGTAAAATTTCAACTGTAATTTAGGGGTAACCCAAACATCCCTGAACAAATACATTTTGGGGTGGTGTAGGTAGGATTTGGGGGTTAATTGAGCAGGCTCATATGAGGAATTGGGTTACTGTAGCTAGAGGTTTTGTGCTGATAACCCCTTCATGCCTGCACTCTCCACACTGTCACAGCTGGACAATAGTCCTATTGGTGACAAAATTGTCTGGAGTAAATAGATTGTTAAAGAGACAGTCTGCACTAAAAGTGTTAATGTTTAAAAAGAAAGATAATGTCTTTACTACCCATTCCCCAGCTTTTAACAACAAACATTGCTATATTGATATACTTTATATTATAAAATATATCAATGTTGGTTGTTCAAATTTCTGCCTGTTTCTAAGCCACTATAGACAGCCTCTTATCACATGCTTTTTTTTTTTTAGCTTTTCACAACAGGCGCGTGCTAGTTCATGTGGGCTATATAGATAACATTGTGCTCATGCCTGAGGAGTTATTTAAGATTTAACACAGCACCGTACTAAATGCAAGTCAATAGATAATAAATAAAAAGTCATGTGATCAGGGGGCTGTCAGAAGAGGCTTAGATACAAGGTAATCAGAGGTAAAAAGTATATTAATATAACTGTGTTGGTTATGCAAAACTGGGAAATGGGTAATAAAAGAATTATCTATCTTTTAAAACAATAAAAATTATATTGTAGACTGTCCCTTTAAAAACCCTTTAAGGACACAGCTTTCTGTTTGTTCAATTGTTTTATGACGGAAAAATTCCGTCATATGTCCTTAAGAGGTTAAACTAAATTAACCCTGCAGTGTATACTACTAGTGCTACTGGTTATAATGATAGGGATTTGGAATTAAAGGGACAATCTACATACATCAGAATGTTTGTTTTTAAAGACAGATGATACATTTATTACCCACTCCTTGCGTAAACCTCTGTGATTACCTTGTATCTAAGCATCTTCTGACAGCCCGCTGATCACATGACTTTATATTTATTATCTATTGACTTGTATTTTAACCAATAAGTGCTGTGTTGTGCTGACTCTTAAATAACTCAACGTGTGTAAGCACAATGTTATCTATATGGCCCACAATCGCCTGTTGTGAAAAGCAATTAAAAATGCGTGTTATAAGAGGCTCTCTGTAGTGACTTAGAAACAGGCAGACATCTAGGGGTTTAACTGTTATAAAGTATAAATATAATAACAATGTTGGTCGTGCAATGCTGGGGAATGGGTAGTAAAGGTGTTACCTATCTTTTTAAACAATAGCATTTTTAATGTTGACTGTCCCTTTAAATGTAAATTGGGCCATAGGGGACAGTGGGGTTGAGAGCAATTAACCTCTCATTTACCCTTGTCCTTTAAAGTCTCATGAGCATAGGTGTTTACTGGTGTGGTGGTGTCACCCCTCTCTGTGACACTGATTTATTCATTACAGAGTGTGAGTTTCTAAAATAAATTAAAATACATTTTCAAAATGTACAAATTTCCAAACCTGACACTAGAATCTCACAACACTGCAATCTCTGCAACGTAATATGCTGCTACATAATTGTTTTTTTAAAAAAAAATTAAATGGACACGACACTCTTTTTTCTTTTTTCTTTTTTTTTCTTTTTTTTTCTTTCAGTAAAGTCAAAAATAACTTCAGTTTAATTTTATTATCAATTTTTCTTCATTCTCTTGGAATCATTTGCTGAAGGAGCAGCAATGCATTACTGGGACAACTTGGCTTACACATTGCAGCCAGCAATAGGCAGCTAGCTTCTAATACTGGTTCTACAAAATATACTCAGAGAATGAAGCAAATTAGATAAAGTTTAGTTTTCAATTTGATCCCACCTTTAACATATTTTCCTTTATCTGCAGAATAATGTTTTTTTTTTTTTTTTTTTTATAGACCAGCAGATTTATTTAAATTGAATTTATATTTTTAATGTGCATCGGTAAAGATTCTCATGACCCCCACACATATGGTATGATGTTTTTATTTTTTTCAAAAGTATGTTTAAATGATTTTCAAATTGTCAGACTAGCACATATTCTGAAAGGTTAAACAGGGTATTTCTAACATATGTCGATTGTGAGTAACTGTAATTTTCAAACATTATGTCTGAATTTCAAATGTACTACATTACAAATCATGACTTTCAAAAGGTAATTTGATCTTTTCTATAATAAATATAGCAGATTATAGTTTAATGGCCAGTCAAATCCTTAATTAAAACAAAATGATCCTCACACATTTCTGCAGAAGGTGTAGAGAACCAAAAGAAAAAGTGTGATAGATATTGTAAATTATGTTAAATTAAGACTGATACAATTGTAACAAATAACCCCATGTAAATTGATATTTAATTCCAAAACAGCGGTGTCTGGAGAAAATAAAATGCTACCATTCAAATTTCAGTAGAATAAAGTCAATAAATTATATTTATATATTTTTTAAATTATACTTCTTTATTGTTAATGTTTTATACAAAGTGAATCTTTTATGCTTGTTCAGTTTGGGGGGTCTTAGTCAGTGAGAAATTAATTCCCAGTGATCAGTTGTGCATTCCCTGATATTTTTAAATTCAATTAACCTTTTAAACAAATTTCTCCAACATAGGTGTGTCCGGTCCACGGCGTCATCCTTACTTGTGGGATATTCTCTTCCCCAACAGGAAATGGCAAAGAGCCCAGCAAAGCTGGTCACATGATCCCTCCTAGGCTCCGCCTTCCCCAGTCATTCTCTTTGCCGTTGTACAGGCAACATCTCCACGGAGATGGCTTAGAGTTTTTTGGTGTTTAAATGTAGTTTTTATTCTTCAATCAAGAGTTTGTTATTTTAAAATAGTGCTGGTATGTACTATTTACTCTGAAACAGGAAAGAGATGAAGATTTCTGTTTGTAATAGGAAAATGATTTTAGCAACCGTTACTAAAATCGATGGCTGTTTCCACACAGGACTGTTGAGAGGAATTAACTTCAGTTGGGGGAAACAGTGAGCAGACTTTTGCTGCTTGAGGTATGACACATTTCTAACAAGACTCGGTAATGCTGGAAGCTGTCATTTTCCCTATGGGAACCGGTAAGCCATTTTCTTTGTTTAAGTAAAAGAATAAAGGGCTTCATTAGGGCTTAAAAAACTGGTAGACATTTTTCTGGGCTAAAACGATTACTTTACTAAGTATATTTGGCAGATTATTACTTTTAATAGTTGTTAAATCTTGGGGATTGTTTTAATAAAAACGGCAGGCACTGTATTGGACACCTTTTTCACTGGGGGCCTTTTCTAGTCATAGACAGAGCCTCATTTTCGCGCCTCTAATGCGCAGTTGTTTTTGGAAAGCATGGCATGCAGATGCATGTGTGAGGAGCTAAGAACCACTGAAAAAGCTTATAGAAGGCATCATTTGGTATCGTATTCCCCTCTGGGCTTGGTTGGGTTTCAGCAAAGCAGATACCTGGGACTGTATAGGGGTTAAATGTAAAAACGGCTCCGGTTCCGTTATTTTAAGGGTTAAAGCTTTCAAATTTGGTGTGCAATACTTTTAAGGCTTTATGTTACTGTGGTGAAATTTTGGTGAAATTTGAACAATTCCTTCATACTTTTTCACATATTCAGTAATAAAGTGTGTTCAGTTTAAAATTTAAAGGGACAGTAACGGTTTTATTGTAAAACGTTTTTTGTGCTTTGTTAACAAGTTTAAGCCTGTTTAACATGTCTGAACCATCAGATAACGATGTTCTATATGTATGAAAGCCAATGTGTCTCCCCATTTAAATATATGTGATATATTTGTGTCATAATGTCCAAACAAAGTAGGGATAATAATGCCATAGATATGATATTGCCCAAGATGATTCCTCTAATGAGGGGAGTAAGCATGGTACTGCATCATCCCCTTCTGTGTCTACACCAGTTTTTCCCACACAAGAGGCCCCTAGTACATCTAGTGCGCCAATACTTATTACCATACAACAATTAATGGCTGTAATGGATAATTCTATTGCATGCATTTTTTTCCAAAATGCCTACTTATCAGAGAAAGCGTGATTGCTCTGTTTTAAACACTGAGGAGCAAGAGGACGCTGATGTTATCTTTTCTGACATACCCTCACACCTATCTGAAGGGGCCAGGAGGGAGGTTTTGTCTGAGGGAGAAATTTCAGATTCAGGGAAAATTTCTCAACAAGCAGAACCTGATATTGTAACTTTTAAATTTAAATTTCAACATCTCCACGCACTACTTAAGGAGGTATTATCTACTCTGGATGATTGTGACAATTTGGTCATTCCAGAGAAATTAGGTAAGATGGACAAGTTCCTAGAGGTTCCGGTGCCCCCCGATGTTTTTCCTATACCCAAGCGGGTGGCGGACATAGTAAATAAGGAGTGGGAAAGGCCCGGCATACCCTTTGTCCTCCCCCTATATTTAAGAAATTAGTTTCCTATAGTCGACCCCAGAAAGGACTTATAGCATACAGTCCCCAAGGTCGAGGGGGCGGTTTCTACTCTAAACAAACGCACTTCTATTCCTATAGAAGATAGTTGTGCTTTCAAGATCCTATGGATTAAAGGTTAGAGGGTTTGCTTAAAAAGATGTTTGTTCAGCAAGGTTACCTTCTACAACCAATTTCATGCATTGTTCCTGTCACTACAGCTGCGTGTTTCTGGTTCGAAGAACTAGAAAAGTCGCTTAATAAAGAATCTTCGTACGAGGAGGTTTTGGACAGAGTTCAAGCTCTTAAATTGGCTAACTCTTTTTTATTTTAGATGCCGCTTTGCAATTAGCTAGATTAGCGGCGAATAATTCAGGGTTTGCTATCGTGGCGCGCAGAGCGCTTTTGCTTAACATCCCTTTCAAGGGTAAAACACTGTTTGGCCCTGACTTGAAAGAGATTATTTCAGACATCACTGGGGGAAAGAGCCACGCCCTCCCACAGGATAGGTCTTTTAAGGCTAAAAATAGGCCAAATTTTCGTCCCTTTCGCAGAAACGGACCAGCCTCAAATTCTACACCCTCTAAGCAAGAGGGTAATACTTCTCAAACCAAGCCAGCCTGGAGGCCGATGCAAGGCTGGAACAAGGGTAAGCAGGCCAAGTCACCTGCCACTGCTACCAAAACAGCATGAAGTGTTGGCCCCCGATCTGGGAAGGATCTGGTGGGGGGCAGACTTTCTCTCTTTGCTCAGGTTGGGGCAAGAGATGTTCAGGATCCTTGGGCGCTAGAAATAGTTTCTCAAGGTTATCTCCTGGAATTCAGGGAACTACTCCCAAGGGGAAGGTTCCACGGGTCTCAATTATCTTCGAACAGGCATTCTTACACTGTGTAGAAGACCTGTTAAGCATGGGAGTGATTCATCCTGTTCCATTAGGAGAACAAGGGATGGGTTTTTACTCCAACCTGTTCATAATTCCCAAATAAGAGGGAACATTCAGACCTATTTTAGATCTCAAGATTCTAAACAAGTTTCTAAGGGTTTCATCATTCAAAATGGAAACCATTCGAACGATCCTTTCTACCATCCAGGAAGGTCAATTCATGACCACGGTGGACTTAAAGGATGCGTACCTACGTATTCCTATCCACAAGGAACATTTTCGGTTCCTAAGGTTCGCCTTTCTGGACAAGCATTACCTGTGGCACTTCCATTCGGATTAGCCACTGCTCCAAGGATTTTCACAAGGGTACTAGGGTCCCTTCTAGCGGTGCTAAGACCAAGGGGCATTGCAGTAGTATCTTACTTGGACGACATCCTGATTCAGGTGTCGTCTCTGTCAAAAGCAAGGGCTCATACGGACATTGTCCTAGCCTTTCTCAGTCACAGGTGGAAAGTGAACATAGAAAAAAGTTCTCTGTCCCCGTCAACAAGAGTTCCCTTCTTGGGAACAATAATAGTTTCCTTAGAAATTAAGGTTTTTCTGACAGAGGCCAGAAAATCAAAACTTCTAAGCTCTTGTCAGGTACTTCATTCTGTTCTTATTCCTTCCATAGCGCAGTCCATGGAAGTAATAGGGTTGATGGTTGCGGCAATGGACATAGTTCCTTTTGCACGAATTCATCTAAGACCATTGCACCTGGGCATGCTCAGACAGTGGAATGGGGATTATACAGTCTTGTCTCCGACGATACAAGTAGATCAAATAACCAGAGATTCACTCCGTTGGTGGCTGACCCTGGACAACCTGTCACAGGGAATGAGCTTCCGCAGACCAGAATAGGTCATTGTCACAACCGACGCCAGTCTGGTGGGCTGGGGCGCGGTCTGGGAACCCCTGAACACTCAGGGTCTATGGTTTCGGGAAGACTCTCTTCTCCCGATAAACATAATGGAACTGAGAGCGATATTCAATGCTCTCAAGGCTTGGCCTAGACTAGCAAAGGCCAAATTCATAAGGTTTCAATCAGTCATCATGACGACTGTTACATATATCAACCATCAGGGGGTAACAAGGAGTTCCCTGGCAATGGAGGAGCATCCGGGGGAGTGGGAACTCCATCTGGAAATCTTTGCCCAAATAACTCAATTATGGGGCATTCCAGACTTGGTTCTGATGGCCTCTCGTCAGAACTTCATGGTCCCTTGTTATGGGTCCAAATCCAGGGATCCCAAGGCGACTCTATTGGATACAATAGTAGCACCTTGGATCTTCAACCTAGCTTATGTATTCCCACCGTTTCCTCTCATTCCCAGGCTGGTAGCCAGGATCAATCTGGAGAGGGCTTCGGTGACCTTGATAGTTCCTGTGTGGCCACGCAGGACTTGGTATGCAGACCTGGTGAATGTGTCATCGGCTCCACCATGGAAGCTACCTTTGAGACAGGACCTTCTTATTCAGGGTCCATTTGAACATCCGAATCTGGTTTTCCTCCAACTGACTGCTTGGAGTTTGAACGCTTGATTTTATCAAAGCGTGGGTTTTCAGATTCTGTAGTAGATACTCTTATTCAGGCTAGAAAGCCTGTAACTAGAAAAATTTACCATAATATATGGAAAAAATATATCTGTTGGTGTGAATCTAAAGGATTCCCATGGAACTAGATAAAAATTCCTAAGATTCTTTCCTTTCTACAAGAAGGTTTGGAGAAAGGATTTTCTGCGAGTTCTCTGAAGGGACAGATCTCTGCTTTATCTGTTTTACTTCACAAAAGGCTGGCAGTTGTGCCAGACGTTTAAGCGTTTGTTCAGGCTCTGGTTAGAATCAAGCCTGTTTACAGACCTTTGACTCTTCCCTGGAGTCTTAATCTAGGTCTTTCAGTTCTTCAAGGGGTTCCGTTTGAACCCTTACATTCCATAGATATTAAGTTATTATCTTGGAAAGTTTTGTTTTAGGTTGCAATTTCTTCTGCTAGAAGAGTTTCTGAGTTATCTGCTCTGCGGTGTTCTCCGCCCTATCTGGTCCATGCAGATAAGGTGGTTTTTACGTACTGAGCCTGGTTTTCTTCCGAAGGTTGTTTCCAACAAAAATATTAACCAGGAGATAGTTGTACCTTCTTTGTGTCCGAATCCAGTTTCATAGAAGGAACGTTTGTTACACAATTTGGACGTTGTCCGTGCTCTAAAATTCTATTTAGATGCTACAAAGGATTTCAGACAAACATCTTCCTTGTTTGTTGTTTATTCTGGTAAAAGGAGAGGTCAAAAAGCAACTTCTACCTCTCTATCTTTTTGGCTTAAAAGCATCATCAGATTGGCTTATGAGACTGCCGGACGGCAGCCTCCTGAAAGAATCACAGCTCATTCCACTAGGGCCGTGGCTTCCACATGGGCCTTTAAGAACGAGGCTTCTGTTGATCAGATATGTAAGGCAGCGACTTGGTCTTCACTGCACACTTTTACCAAATTTTACAAATTTGATACTTTTGCTTCTTCTGAGGCTATTTTTGGGAGAAAGGTTTTGCAAACCGTGGTGCCTTCCATCTAGGTGACCTGATTTGCTCCCTCCCATCATCCGTGTCCTAAAGCTTTGGTATTGGTTCCCACAAGTAAGGATGACGCCGTGGACCGGACACACCTATGTTGGAGAAAACAGAATTTATGTTTACCTGATAAATTACTTTCTCCAACGGTGTGTCCGGTCCACGGCCCGCCCTGGTTTTTTAATCAGGTCTGATGATTTATTTTCTTTAACTACAGTCACCACGGTATCATATGATTTCTCCTATGCAAATATTCCTCCTTTACGTCGGTCGAATGACTGGGGAAGGCGGAGCCTAGGAGGGATCATGTGACCAGCTTTGCTGGGCTCTTTGCCATTTCCTGTTGGGGAAGAGAATATCCCACAAGTAAGGATGACGCCGTGGACCGGACACACCGTTGGAGAAAGTAATTTATCAGGTAAACATAAATTCTGTTTTTAATACCAAAACCTTAAAAAAAATACTAGTAGCCTGTTTAATTGATGATTTTTTTTTTATTTTTTTTTGTAATGTAATAGTTCTTTTAATAGAGACTTAAACAAAACAATGAAAATTACTGTGAAAACATTTAATTTGAAACCATTTCAGATGTCATCTTAATTTAGATTATTAACATTTAGGGAGCACTTAAAAAACCTCTTGTTATTGTATCCTTGGTAAATGGAAAAAAAATGTCTTTCAGTTATTGTTTTTCAGTTTAATGAAATAATCATATTGAGGAAAGTTTTTGGCTCAATCGTAGAACATTCTTTTCTTTTTAAATTCCCTTTTTTTATAGAATTAAAATCAAATGTACTGATTTTGCGTTATAGCAACACACTTTAATGACTTAAAGGGACACTCAAGTCAAAATGAAACTTTCATGATTCAGATAGAGCATGCAATTTAAAACAACTTTTTTAACTTCCATTAACAAAATGTGCAGTCTTTTTATATTTACACTGAGCATGTGCAAGAATTCACAATATACGTATATGTGCATTTGTGATTGGCTGAGGGCTGTCACATGATACAAGAGGAGTGGAAAAATACAGAACTTTGAAATTTGTGACAAAAAATCCACTACTCATTTGAAGTTCAGACTTTTTAATCATACATGTGTTTATTATATAAATCTACTGTACTATCTGGTCCTTTAAAATGTCAGCTGTAGAGTAGCGGTGCACTACTGGGTTGAGCATCTGAACACATATGGTGAATCTGTGACAAAATCAGCAGCTATCTTGAAGTAATGAAATTCTGTTTCTGAGCTTATCTATGTATGCATGCTTTTCAACAAAGGAATGCAAGAAAGTAAAGTCAATTTGATAGTAGACGTAAAATGAGGAGTCTCTTAAAGTGATGATAAACAATGACAGTATCAAACGTGCGGTCCTGTAGTAAATCAAAATGGACTTTCATTCATTATATCCCACACTATGTTTTTTAAAATATTTACTTTTATAATCCTCCAATTGACCCTCCGTTCCTTCACCCGTTGAATCGCTGTCATTGATTTTGAAAGTCACAGGTTTTTTTTTAACGTGCAATCAAAATCCAGGCCAGTCGGCGACTGCAAATGTGGGGCATGTTAGTTTGTTTTTTTTACAAAGCGCATGCGCTACATGTTAGATTGCAGACTGATAGTCAGAACGCATGCGCAAATCTAACCTTGAATGCAGAGATGCCCATATGATAACGTCGAGAGCGGGTGGATCCGTTCTCTACTCTGATCATGAACAAACCAGGAAGTAATGCCGGGGACGGAGCTAGCAACGTTAAAGATCGGTAATTAAAATCTAAATTTATAAACATACCTGTTAGATAATAATAATAATAAAAAAAAAAACATATCGATTTAGGTACTACAGACATGAGGAATACGGTAATTCCAAATTGCACTAAATTTACAATCGCTTTAAAATTACATGCTTTAGCGCCTTGAGACCCTCACGGGTGATTAGTTTGCGCTCTTTAAGTACCCAATAGATAGACATGCTCTTTCTGAACTATTACACTTTCTTTTTTTACTTTCATGTCCCTTAAACTAGAAACCAAAGGAAGTGCCAAATCTAAATTGCTTTTTTTTCATGTCCATTGCATATTTATAAACTGGAAAATTGAGAATGTATGAACTTTTTCCCCCCCAGAACCATAAACAATTTTTGAAAATCTAGCACATTGTTTATATTCGTGGTAATGTATCTTATTATGATATTCGATAAATATTGGGGGATAATCATCTGGATATATGAGCTTTATCACTGACACCCTTTAAAATATGAAATAAGAGTTTTACTCTGAAAAGCTGAAAACTGCTGTAATTGCTGGAAGTGCATTGAATGCAACCATCATTCTCCAGCCTTAATCTCAACATAATTAGCTTCTTACACAATAGAGTGTTTAATTTGAGCAGCTGCCAAGGCTCATTACGTTACAATAGTCCTTCCTGAGATCTCTCTTGCTCAACTTGTGACTATTGTATAAGAAGAATTTTCATGAAGTCAAAAATAGAAAGAAAAAAATAAATAAACAATAATATAAAACTTTATTTGTATTTTGTAAAAAAAATAATCTAATCTACAGTAGTAAAACAGAACACGTTTTTATACATGAGTATTTAATTAATTTTAAAAAAATCATTGACACCCCTTTGTTTTAAATAATCTGTATAGAAAATCTGGGATAGTATAATATATAGATAATTCTATTGTGCATATGAAAAAGTAGGTTTTTTTTTGTTTTTTAGATATTTTTTTTAATGGTCCCTGAGCAATGGTGTTACCCTCCTTTGCTTGTATATAGCCCACCTACTTCCCCATTCTATAATTCAGACTTCCCAACTGTTCCAAGTCCTGCGGGAATATCACAGGCAAGGAGGCCAGGCCTGCTTCTTGTCTATAGCTTCTTGACAAGGGCGATTGTCCCTCCCTATAGCCTTCTGTGACCCTTCCTTTCCACCATGGCCCTCCCACAAAATTCCATTGGCCACAACCTACATGTTCAATAATCCTCAGAGAAATGTTGGGAAGTATGGTACTTAGCTGCTAAATTTTAACAACTGGAATGCACAGAGTGATGTTCTTACCAGCCTTTGCTTCACTTATATTTTCTGTGGTAATACAGTGTGTGTGTGTGTGAGAGATGGGTTTTCGGAATAGATATTGCTGAAGAGTTGTTCATTTTCAAATGCAAAAGGTCACCCTATTGTATATATTGTAGATCATGGCCATATGTCTCTGTAAGACATCTGCATATCCGATAATCTTTGCCCAGTGTGTTTCCGAGACTACTCGGACCATGAAGGAAGATTGGCATTAAAAGGGCAGAGTTATGCTGGTCATGTGAGTGGCATGTGGATAGTATAGGGTGCAGATCTGCTAGCTTTAGGTGCTATTTGGGCTTTCCAGAGTAGACTCCTATTTCTTATATAGAAACTGGGACCTAAACTTTGTGGGTAACAGATTGATAACTCTTCCAGATAGGACCAGTACCATAAAATAATCAATGATTGGAAGCTTGATCAAGTCAAGATATGGGAAATTCATGTAAAAGTTCCAAGCAAATACAAACCTTAATGATCAGTAATATTTAACAAGTATAATTTTATCATTGTGTCCATAAACTTATCTAGTGGTTGATTACAAAAATTAAATAATATATATTAAAGGAACACTCAATGCAGTCGAACTACATCATTAACAAGTACATAATAAAGGCAATGCAATAGCACTTACTCTGAGTTTCAAATAAGCAGTAGATTATTTTTTTTTGTCTGTTAAATTTGTTTTCTCATTTTTCGCCCCCCTGTATCATGTGACAGACATTAACCAATCACAGATGAGTATACATATACCCTTTGAGCTTGTGCACATGCTAAGTAGGATATTGCTACCCAGAAACTATGTATATAAAAAAAAAACAATATTTAAAATGAAAGTAAATTGGAACATGTCATCAAACTGCATGCTTTTTCTGAATAATAAAATTTTATTTTGATTTGTGTCCCTTTAAAACCAAAAAGTTGATGAGGTTTGGGCACTGCTTCACATACCTTTTTGTGAACAGTTTTAAGCATTTTTTACTCCATTTCTAAATGATTAGATCAGTTTGCCAACAACAGACTATGAAAATAAATAATTAAATGAAACAGACTAAATGAAAATAACAGAGAACTCTGTGTATTTTGCTTTCTCTACACTAATTATCTTGTTTCGGCATCTACACTAAGCAGTTGTTAGTTGACTTTGTCTGTAGATGTTACTGCCCTTTTATAAATAAATATTAAAAAATAAAAAAAAATCCGCCCAACAATCTAACAGAAGGCGTGGATGGAGTAATTAAAAGTCAGGTTTGATGTGTTCAAAGACTACTGTGCTAGTTTCCGAACGCTGGAAAGTAACAGATTTTATTACATCCAGAATGATATCTTGATAGGTGACACATCATTATCAACAACTGTTGATGAGGTGGAGACTGAATGCCTTAAGGGAGTGTCATTGGAGAGGTGAGGAACTCTAATTGGATTTATCTTAGATCTTTGTGTTTTGAATAAGCAACAGCAAATAACTTTTATAACATTACCTTTATATGAATATTCTATATCAGTTGTAGATAATTAAGTTGTGTTGAGACACATTTATTGTACTATAATTTTTTCATTAGATTGCAGTGACATAATTCTATATATGCCCTTTAGAACACAATGCAAGGTTAGTTATAGGTATGGATCCATTGCTATTTCACATGCTGTTCTATTGCATACAGACTTTTGTTTTCATTCATTCTGTTTTTCACACCGTAAAAATTATACTTCTCTTGAATACTTATTTAGAGTAATAAATTCGATGTGAAGCTTTGTTTAGCACAGCTTTACATTGCCACTTGATAATTGTATATACATTTTGCTAAAAAAAAACTATTAGTGATTTTGATCTTTTTATTTGAGAGATGAAAATCTTACTGTTGTAGATATATTTTTTTCTTTAAAGAGACAGTTTACACCAAAATTGTTATTGTTTAAAAAGATAGATAATGCCTTTACTACCCATTCCCCCGCTTTGCACAACCAACATTGTTATAACAACTGTTATACTTTGTAACCTTTAAACCTCTAAATTTCTGCCTGATCCTAAGCCACTAAAGACTGCCTCTTATCACATGCTTTTTTTATTAGCTTTTCACAACAGGGGAGTCCTAGTTCATGTGAGCAATATAGGTAACATTGTACTCACACCCATGGGTTGTGGCAGACACTGCAACAATTGAATAAAATGCAAGTCAATAGAAAATAAATAAAAAGTAATGCAATCAGGGGGGTGTCAGAAGATGCTTAGATACAAGGTAAATCAGAGGTAAAAAAAAGTATATTAATAGAACTATGTACAACTTGGCACTATTTATCATAATTTGAAATAAGATAGATCCTAATTTAGTTTAGTGGTTTATATTTCCTGTGGAGATACAATAAGACACCACCAAGCCATTTCCCCAATCACCACGTCCTAATATGGTGTTATAAGGGAACACGACCACCAAAAGAGACTACAGCGCATTCAGAATGCCTCGGCCAGACTAATCCTCGACATCCCTCGTCAATGCCACATCACCAAACACCCGCGGGAACTGCACTTTCTCCCCATCAACAAAATAACCTTCAAGCTTCTCACCCGCACATTTAAGGCCCTCCACAACATCAGTCCCGAATACTTGAACCACCGTGTTACCTTCTACACCCCTGCCAGACAACGCCGATCGGCCGACCAAGCCCTCGCAGTCATCCCCCGCATCAGGAAAACCACAGCGGGAGGCAGATCCTTCTCTCACCTGGCAGCCAAGACTTGGAACACCCTCCCGCTGCACCACAGACAAGCTCCTTGAGACCCTTACGGGTGAATAGCCGCGCTTTACAAGAACCCAATAGATAGATAGATAAGGCCACAACAAGTACCATGATCTGAACAGCAAGTCCTTATGTGGTGCAGCTGGTGGCTGTAACCATAAAAACTGCAGTGCCAGTTGTATATACCCTGAAGTAGCAGTAAATGCTTAGGAATAGTAGATTAACAGATGCCACTGCAAAGCATAAGGACAGATTGATCCAGAAACAAATGCTGTCGGCTCGTCTGACAACTGCTCTGTGAGAGGGGCAGGGTCACATGACTTTGAGCGATGTCACTGACCCCTGAATCGATTCGTATCTGCACTGCATTGATGCAGCATAGTTAATGGCTACATTGTGATGGCAATTATTTTCAGCACCCTTAATAATCAGAATTTAGTTTCTTACCTGTATGCGTGTGTTGTAAATAATGCTAATTGCCCCTGTGCAACCTGCTAATTTAATCGTAAATTTAAGCTACCTCTATTGGGTTCATATATGCGCTTCTTGGGCGTATCATAGCGAGTGCCTCACCAACCTCTGACCTCACTGCACGTCACTGATCTGAACATCCTCTCCGACAGTTGGCATCAGCCGGGTGAAATATTTTAGCTAACCTGTGTGTCTTTAGGTACCATCTGGTTACTAGTTAGGTGCCTATCTCTATCATTGTTAAAGATCTTTATTTTATTTTTTTCTACATTTTATCACTAAACAGCTCTTACAGACAAATTCCTTTAAAGTGACCTAAAACCTGTAAAACATTATTTCATGATTCAAATAGTGTAAAATAAAAACAAAGAACTTCCCAATTTACTTCTATTATCAAATTGACTTTGTTCTCTATATAGGTATATATATAGGTATGAAGGTATATGAGCGTGCATGTGACTGAAGCAAAATGTTGTATAACTGTAATACATTTGCAATAGCAATAGGTGGCAGATTTGTTTCTTGTCATTGTCTACTCCAGAAATATGCACTCTACCCACCTAGTTATCTCCAACAAAGAATTTGATGAGAACAAAGTTAATTTGACAATAGAAGTAACTTGGAAACTCTTTTTTAAAAATAGTTTACTCTAAGGGGCCGAATTATCAAGCTCCGAATGGAGCTTGAAGCCCCTGTTTCCGTGCGAGCCTGCTCTGAGGCTGTGGACATCAATCGGCCTGATTGACACCCCCTGTTAGCAGGCAATTGGCCGCAAATCTGCAGGGGGGTGGCATTGCACAAGCAGTTCACAAGAACTGCTTGTGCAGTGATAAATGCTGACAGCGTATGCTGCCGGCAATATCATGTCTGTCCACACTTTAAGCCCAAATTCTTTTCTGTCTTGATTTAGATAAATTGGCCGATTTATTAAAGGGACAGTCTACCATAGAATTGTTATTGTTTTAAAAGATAGATAATCCCTTTATTACCCATTTCCCAGTTTTGCATAACCAACACAGTTATATTAATATACTTTTTACCTCTGTGATTACCTTGTATCTAGGAACCTTCTTCCAGCCCCCTGATCACATGACTGTGACTGTTTATTATCTATTGTCTTAAATTTAGCATTGTTTTGTGCTAAATCTTAAATAACTTTCTGTGCCTGACCACAGTGTTATCTATATGCAACACGTGTACTTTCTGTCTCTTTGTGTTGAAAAGTGATTTACAAAGCATGTAATAAGAGGCAGCCCTCAAAGGCTAAGACATTAGCATATGAGCCTACTTATGTTCAGTTTAAACTAAGAATACCACGAGAAAAAAGCAAATTTGATGATAAAAGTAAATTGGAAAGTTGATTAAAATTAAAAGTCCTATCTGAATAATGAAAGTTTAATTTATACTAGACTGTCCCTTTAATTTCCTTTTCTACACCTATACATTGTATCCAAGAACAGTTGGCAGCCCTACAATGAGTAGAAAAAGTACCCAATCCACACAATGACATAGTTTATAATAGCGAATATTTAATGAATTTGGGTATTGTAGATCTACATGACTAAGATTTTTTTTTATTGAGACTGTATAATCCACAGTAATTATAACCTATCTAGGTGGATACACCTTGTTTGCGGATAATGGGGTCCTCCTTTGTGTATAGGTAATACGTTTAACATTTGGATCATCTCATTAATTTAGGAACAATATCTTTTGTGTTGAATGGCATATTGTTTTCTTGGTTAGGAACTGTCAAAGAATATTGTTAGAGAATCTGAAAGTCTTAGACAAAAAAAAACTGTTTTAATCAGCCTCCTACTGATATTTTGCATTCCATTTTCTGAAAGCTTTTGATTAGTGAGAGAATTGTGGAGGAGTAGTGTTTATGATTAAAACAAAAATACTTATATTTCAAGATAATAAAGGAGCAAGTCATTGTTTATCGTTCTATAAAATACTTGTTCTTTGTATACGGCTTAGATTTTGTTTTCTTTTAACTTACAAATAACTTAAACACAAGGAAGGGACATACAAGATTAAATGGAATAATTTAAATCCTAATTAATTTTTTATTTAGTTTGTTACATAAAAAAGTAAGATTCTTAGCTATTCAAGAGCATAACTTTTGGAGGTTGAATGAAATAGAGCGTTCCTGGAATGTGTTGAATGAAAACGTTCTTGGTGGAATTAAGAAGTGTACATTTAATTGAATGTATCTGCATTGGTTTCCCTTTGGTCCATTGGTCATCAAACATTTCTCTAGTGACTTTTTTTTTAAGGTTGAATGAAATGGAGCATTCCTGGATGGGTTGAATAAAAAAATTCTTGGTAAAATTAAGAAGTGTAAATTGAATTGAATGTTTATCTGCATTGCATGGTTTTCCTTCGGTCCATTGGTCAACAGACTTTTCTCAAATTTTAGCTTGACTACTGTTTATCTTGTTATATAGGGTTCTGGATGGCATGGAGAGGTACGTACCTACATCACAATGTAATAAAAATAAATTTGTCGTTTTCTCTCCATGCCAGAGAGTTTTTGATCGTTGGGCCCTTTTGGCAGATAATTTAACCGGTAAAAAAAAAAAATATATATATTTTAAATGATGACCCTTAATTAAGATTCCTTTATATTCTTAATTATCCATTTTCCTGATGGAGTGTGTTGAAATAAAGGTAAATGAGCTATTTATTTAATATTCGAAATTACCGATTTTGCTTGTTGAAACTGAATTGAAACAGAAATCAAACAAACCGTGGTGGAGGGAGAGCCCTGTCCATTTGAAAATGTGTTACTGTAGCATTTTTGACCACAATGAACTCTTAAAATCTGCCCACCTGCACACATTGTTTCTTTAAAGGTCAGTTATAATATATTGTGGTGTTAATTTGTAAGGTTTGAGATCACTCCAAGGATTCAAGGTTCTAGTTTCATATGCTGTGGCCAGAGGCTCCTCTGTTTTGAAATTTGAGACTGTAGCATTGTCTTTTTACCCAGATAGTAAAATGATTTTTGCAATATGCATTACAGTCCTTCTGTTGAGAGAGAGTAAAACCCAAATTGTCAAGGCATATTACAGCAATTCCAGAAATAATTGCCATCTATTAAATTTTTTAAACGGGTACTGTACACTAGATTTTTCTATGTATAAATGTTTTGTAGGTGATTCATTTACGTAGCCCATCTGGGAATGTTTAGTAACAATGTATAGTTAAGCTTATTTTTTAGTAACATTGAGCAGACTCCAACCAAGGGGTCGATCCGATATAAATCGTCGCCCGCAAAAGCCGGCGACGCCAATATTTGCGCGGGTTTGGTATCACATATACGGCGTAACCTAGAAGTTACGCGCGTATATTTCTGCCGTCGCCCGTAGTTTTTTGGGCCATAGGCAGGTATACCAAACCCGCGCAGTTTGGTATCCAATATGCAGCGTAAGGACTTACGTGGCGAAAATGGAGAAAACTTACTCCATTTTCACCTCGCCACAAAAAGCAGCCGTAAGAAGCCTTACGCTGACTATTGGAGACCCGTAACTTCCTAAACTGTCTGCTAAAATAAACCTAACACCTAACGCATGCGAAATGTCTATCTCCCTGTCAACCGCGATCTTCTAAAATAAACCTAACGCATGCGCAATGTCTATCTACCTGTCAACCGCGATCTGCTAAAATAAACCTAACACCTAACGCATGCGCAATGTCTATCTACCTGTCAACCGCGATCCCCCCCCCCCCCGAAATCCCTAATAAAGTTATTAACCCCTAAACCGCCGCTCCCGGACCCCGCTGCCATCTACATAAACTAACCCCCTACTGTGAGCCCCTAAAACCGCCGCCATCTACCTTATCTATCCCCTAATCTGACCCCTTACACCGCCGCCACCTATATAAAAATTAACCCCTAATCTAATCCCCCTATGCCGCCGCCAGCTATATTAATATTATTAACCCCTAATGTAAGCCCCTTACACCGCCGCCATCTCTATTAAAATGATTAACCCCTAATTTAATCTACCTACCCTGCCGCCAGCTATATTATCTGTATTAACCCTAAGTATATTATAGTTAATATAGGTATTACATTATATATATTAACTATATTAACCCTAATTATATTAGGGTTAATATAGTTAATATAGTTACTATAGTATTTATATTAACTATATTAACTCTATCTAACCCTAACACCCCTAACTAAATTTATATTAAATTAATCTAATTCATTTATAAACTAAAATATTCCTATTTAAATCTAAATACTTACCTATAAAATAAACCCTAAGATAGCTACAATATAATTAATATTTACATTGTAGCTATGTTAGGGTTAATATTTATTTTACAGGTAAATTGTTAATTATTTTAACTAGGTATAATAGATATTAAATAGTTATTAACTATTTAATATCTACCTAGTTAAAATAATTACCCAATTACCTGTAAAATAAATCCTAACCTAAGTTACAAATACACCTACACTATCAATAAATTTAATAAACTACAAACATCTATCTAAAAATACAATTAAATTAACTAAACTAAATTACAAAAACAAACAAACACTAAATTACAAAAAATAAAAAAAAGATTACAAGATTTTTAAGCTAATTACACCTATTCTAAGCCCCCTAATAAAATAATAAACCCCCAAAATAAAAAAAATTCCCTGCCCTATTCTAAATTAAACAAATTTCAAAGCTCTTTACCTTACCAGCCCTTAAAAGGGCCTTTTGTGGGGCATGCCCCAAAGAATTCAGCTCTTTTGCATACAACAAATACAATCCCCCCCCCATTACAACCCACCACCCACATACCCCTATTCTAAAACCACCCAAACCCCCCTTAAAAAAGCCTAACACTACCCCCCTGAAGATCTCCCTACCTTGTCTTCACCACACCGGGCCGAACTCCTGATCCGATCCGGGCGATGTCTTCCTCCAAGCGGCAAAGAAGAATTCTTCCTCCGGCGATGTCTTCCTCCAAGCGGCAAAGAAGAATTCTTCCTCCGGCGACGTCTTCCTCCAAGCGGCAGCAAAGTCTTCATTCTTCCGGCGGCATCTTCAATCTTCTTTCTTCGCTCCGCCGCCGCGGAGCATCCATCCCGGCCGACTGCTGTACTACGAATGAGGTACCTTTAAATGACGTCATCCAAGATGGTGTCCGCCGAATTCAGATTGGCTGATAGGATTCTATCAGCCAATCGGAATTAAGTTAGAAAAATCTGATTGGCTGATTGAATCAGCCAATCAGATTCAAGTTCAATCCGATTGGCTGATCCGAACAGCCAATCAGATTGAGCTCGCATTCTATTGGCTGATCGGAACAGCCAATAGAATGCGAGCTCAATCTGATTGGCTGATTGGATCAGCCAATCGGTTTGAACTTGAATCTGATTGGCTGATTCAATCAGCCAATCAGATTTTTCTAACTTAATTCCGATTGGCTGATAGAATCCTATCAGCCAATCGGAATTCGGCGGACGCCATCTTGGATGACGTCATTTAAAGGTACCTCATTCGTAGTACAGCAGTCGGCCGGGATGGATGCTCCGCGGCGGCGGAGCGAAGAAAGAAGATTGAAGATGCCGCCGGAAGAATGAAGACTTTGCTGCCGCTTGGAGGAATACGTCGCCGGAGGAAGAATTCTTCTTTGCCGCTTGGAGGAAGACATCGCCGGAGGAAGAATTCTTCTTTGCCGCTTGGAGGAAGACATCGCCCGGATCGGATCAGGAGTTCGGCCCGGTGTGGTGAAGACAAGGTAGGGAGATCTTCAGGGGGGTAGTGTTAGGCTTTTTTAAGGGGGGTTTGGGTGGTTTTAGAATAGGGGTATGTGGGTGGTGGGTTGTAATGGGGGGGGGGTTGTATTTGTTGTATGCAAAAGAGCTGAATTCTTTGCCCCACAAAAGGCCCTTTTAAGGGCTGGTAAGGTAAAGAGCTTTGAAATTTGTTTAATTTAGAATAGGGCAGGGAATTTTTTTTATTTTGGGGGTTTATTATTTTATTAGGGGGCTTAGAATAGGTGTAATTAGCTTAAAAATCTTGTAATCTTTTTTTTATTTTTTGTAATTTAGTGTTTGTTTTTTTTTGTAATTTAGTTTAGTTAATTTAATTGTATTTTTAGATAGATGTTTGTAGTTTATTAAATTTATTGATAGTGTAGGTGTATTTGTAACTTAGGTTAGGATTTATTTTACAGGTAATTGGGTAATTATTTTAACTAGGTAGATATTAAATAGTTAATAACTATTTAATATCTATTATACCTAGTTAAAATAATTAACAATTTACCTGTAAAATAAATATTAACCCTAACATAGCTACAATGTAAATATTAATTATATTGTAGCTATCTTAGGGTTTATTTTATAGGTAAGTATTTAGATTTAAATAGGAATATTTTAGTTTATAAATGAATTAGATTAATTTAATATAAATTTAGTTAGGGGTGTTAGGGTTAGATAGAGTTAATATAGTTAATATAAATACTATAGTAACTATATTAACTATATTAACCCTAATATAATTAGGGTTAATATAGTTAATATATATAATGTAATACCTATATTAACTATAATATACTTAGGGTTAATACAGATAATATAGCTGGCGGCGGGGTAGGTAGATTAAATTAGGGGTTAATCATTTTAATAGAGATGGCGGCGGTGTAAGGGGCTTACATTAGGGGTTAATAATTTTAATATAGATGGCGGCGGTGTTAGGGGCTCACTTTAGGGGGTTATAGATATAATATAGCTGGCAGCGGGGTACGGGAGCGGCGGTTTAGGGGTTAATAACTTTATTAGGTTGCGGCGGGGTACGGGAGCGGCGGTTTAGGGGTTAATAGCTTTTTTATTGTTAGGATAGTGAGGGGGGATAGCGGATAGAGGGTTAGACGTGTCGGGCTATGTTAGGGAGGCGTGTTAGACTGTGCGGGCTATGTTAGGGAGGCGTGTTAGACAGTGCGGGTGTTTTAGACTTTAGTCAGGTTTTATAGGCGCCGGCAGATTCTAACGTGGCGCAAGTCACTGGCGACGCCAGAAATTTGTACTTGCGCAGATTTCTGGACATCGCTGGTTTGTGAGAGTTACGGCACGTTAGCATCTGACGGCGACATATATGGGATAGCTCGAGTTGCGAGCTGAAACTGCGGGCGACGCCGGTTCCCTCGCTTGCGCCGCAAACTGCGATCTATATCGGATCGCGCCCCTAGATCCAAAGTTTCAGATGTAGACCCAATTCTACAGACTCTGCTTGCTCCTGTTTGTGTAATGGTCTTTTCATATCAAGGGAAGGGGAGGAGGGTCTGTTTTCCTTGCTTTCTCAGCCTCTCTCAGTGGGTGTCCCAGCTTAACCTCATCAACAATGCAAAACTGGGAGTTTCTAAGTGTTTCTTTTTAAAGGTTTTATACTGGATTTTTATATCAGTATCTGTGCATATTCTTCTTTATAGTTGTGTCTATTACATACAGTTATATGTAAATTGTTGTACTGTCCCTTTAACATGCTTAAGCAGAAATAGGAAAATGCTCTAATATTGTAGATCATTTTATTGTTGCACTGTTGCTGGTATACAATTGTGTTTAACCTCTGCAAATATGCTAAACTCATAAAGTCTGTTCCCAAACAGCAATGCATTAGTGGGATATAACTGAACGTATGTGGTGAGCCAATGACTATAGACATGGACATGTGTGTAGCCACCAGTAACCAGCTAGCTCCCAGTAGAGCATTTCTGCTCCTGAGCCTACTTGGGTATGTTTTTCAACAAAGGATTAAAAGAGAATGAAGTACAATTGTTAAATAAGTCAAATTAAGTCTCTTCAATTTGCAGGACAGTAAATAAAAAATTTAAACAAATTGGTTGGATAGAACATGACATTTTAAACAACTTTCCAATTTACTTTTAATATCAATTCTGCTTAGTTCTCTTGGTATTTTTTGTTAAAGGAATAGTCTAGTCAAAATTAAACTTTCACAATTCAGATAGAGCATGCAATTTTAAGCAACTTTCTAATTTACTCCTTTTATCAATCTTTCTTAATTCTCTTGTTATCTTTATTTGAAAAAGCAAGAATGTAAGCATAGAAGCCGGCCCATTTTAAGTTCAGCACCTGGGTAGCACTTTTTGATTGGTGTCTAAATGTAGCCACTAATCACAAAGTGTTACCCATGTGCTGAACCAAAAATGAACCATCTCCTAAGCTTATATTCAAATAAAGATACCAAAAGAATGAAGAAATCTTGATAATAGAGGTAAATTAGAAAGTTGCATAAAATTGCATGCTCTATCTGAATCATGACAGTTTAATTTTGACTAGACTTTTCCTTTAAAGAGTAATCATAGGTGATATCAGGATTGTGAATGTGTCATAAGCCATTGAAACAATGTTTATAGTAGACATGTGCAGCAGAGAGGTTTGGTTCGTCCGAATCTTTAGAGCGAATATTAGGGGAAATTAGCTTCTCCGAATATTCATCTGTTGCACTATTCGGTATTTTATTTGTTATTAAATTAAATGAATACTGAATATTCCTGGAACATTTACATTAGTTTTCATTAAATTAATGTAAATGTTCCTTTGCTACAGGTGAAAAAGTTAATTTGTAGACTTATAATTAATTACCTGTAGCACGCTGGAGAGCTAAGCATCCTGTTAATTTTCTTTAAATTTAGTTGGGGCTGTTGTTTGGAAATTTGTTACGTTACAAATAAACTAATATCCGTTTTTCATTACGTATTTGCTTTCGTAACAAAACAAATGCACATGTCTAGTTTATAGCAATGTTTTACATAGTTGCATACACTGTTGCCATAGACTGCTATAGACACACAAACCTTAACAGCCTACCTAGGTTTAGTCTTTAACAAAAGAATACTAAAAGAACAAAGCAAATTTGATAATAGCAGAAAATAGTAAAGTTGATTTAAAAAGTTGATTTAAATGCTCTATCCCAGACATCCTCAAACTTGGCCTTCCAGAGGTTTTGGAACTACATTTCCCATGATGCTCAGCCAGTATATCAGCTGGCTGAGCTTCAGAATCATGAAAGTTTAATTTTTATCGTCCCTTTTTAACCATGAAAGTTTAATTTTGATTTTATGGTCTCCTTAATTATGTTATGGGGGAATTTAAAATGTGTTTTTAATATCTTCTTAAAGGGACAGTAAACACCAGAATTTTTGTTGTTTAAAAAGGTAGATAATCGCTTTATTACCCATTCCCCAATTTTGCATAACCAACACAGTTATAATAATATACTTTTTACCTCTGTGATTACCTTGTATCTATGGCTTTGCAAACTTCCCCCTTATTTCAGTTCTTTTGACAGTGCTTGCTCTTAGGAGCTTCACGTGCATGAGCTCAATGTTATCCATATGAAACAAATGAACTAACGCCCTCTAGTGGTGAAAAACTTTCAAAATGCTTTCAGATTAGAGGAGACCTTCAAGGTCTAAGAAATTAGCATATATACCTCCTAGATTTAGCTTTCAACTAAGAATACCAAGAGAACAAAGCAAAATTGGTAATACAAGTATATTGGAAAGTTTAAAATTACATGCCCTATTTAAATCATGAAAGTTTTTTTTTTTTTTTACTCAACTGTCCCTTTAAGAACAAGATCTTGTGTTATAGCATATTTCTGTTTTATAAATTATTCCTATTTTATTTGGTCATTGTATTTGATAACATTTATCATATGTGTAGAAAAAAATCTGAGGGTTTCTCTTTTTTTCCCGTTAATTCTCATTATAGACAAATTATGAAGGGAAAAAAAATCAATGAATAATAACACATTATAATTAAATCTGTCTTTGTTATATATTTTCTATTTTTGATTATGTAAATTAAAGAGGCGTTCTGTTGTATTAAAAAGTCACACTGTGTTGGTAAATATGATAGTTTAAAATGTTCTTTATATCTCCAGAATAGAATAGAAAGAGATATCAGATAAGATTTCAACTGTTACACATATGGTTTTGACTACAAATTCTGGCCTAGCTTTAAGGGATATTGAATATAAATTTCGCCTTTCATGATTCAGATAGAGCATGCAATTTTAAGCAACTTTCTAATTTACTCCTATTTTCAATGTTTCTTTTTTCTCTTATTATCTTTATTTGAAAAAGCATGAATGTAAGCTTATGAGCCGGCCCATCATTGGTTTAGAACCTGGGTAGTGCTTGCTGATTGGTGGCTAAAATGTAGCCAGGGTTCTGAACCAAAAATAGGCTGGCTCCTTATCTTATATTTCTGCTTTTATTCAAGTAAAGATCCCAAGAGAACAAAGACACATTGATAATAGGAGTAAATTAGAAAGTTGCTTAAAATTGCATGCTCTTTTTGAATAGTGAAAGAAAAAATTGTGTTCAGTATCCCTTTAACATTTGGAAACTGTCTTGCTTTTAAAGAACGTAGACTTCCCCATGCTTCTAATCAAATGGTGAAAGTTTTCCTTTCAGATGTAGTAACACAATGTTTGATATTGCTTATGCCTACATTTTAAGCAATATGGTTGCAAAGAATTTTATTAGAAGAAAATGAATTCAGAAGCTTTTCAACCACTAAACATATCAAGCAAGGGTGGCTATTAGACTACAGTTTCCTTTCCAAGTCCTTAAACATATTCAATAATTATTTTCTTCCATCTTATTAGAGTTGGAATTCCTCCTTCGTTATACTCAGCATTTTAATACAATTTTTAAATTTTGGAGCTTGCTTTTATTATAGGTTAATTAGTTGCTAATTTGGCTTCTAAGCTATGGAAGTGTTGTTCTGTACTACAGATGGATAATTTGTTCTGTGCCAATCACTGTTTTGGCATCTTGTATTCTTGTACTCTGTATTTTGAGAAATAGGACTAGAGAGTTGGGGAAAAAAAAAATCTCTCAACAAAAAAAATAACTTTAAAGTACCATTAAATACAGAAGAATTTCATAACCAACAGATGCATAATATAAAGACAAATCAATAACGCTTTCCATTTTAAATGAGCAATAGATATTTTACATACAAATATTAAAATTCATTTAAATTTGCAGCCCCCTGTATCAAGTGGCAGCCCTCAGCTAATCATAGAAGCTATATACATATACACTGAACTTTTGCACCTGCTCAGTAGTAGCTGGGGTATCAAAAACTGCACAATTTGATAATGGAAGTGATTTGTAAAGCCTGTTAAAACTGCATGCTCTATTATGTGTGTAGGACAACCAAGTATTGTCTGCTGTGTTGCTTCATATGTTTAGAAGTAGTCAATGTGATGTCTACTAAAGCATGTTGAATTCCTCATTCTCTTCCTATCAACTATGTGGGGGCTTCTGGGAGTTTTGATGACATCACACAATAACATACCTCCCATGTTACCAGGAGGTTTTCTGAGACAGGAAGATGAGAGGTACTTGGAGGAAGTGGCCCAACAGTGTTTTGTGGGTGGAGCCACAACAGAAGGCATGAGGCAGAAGAAATTGCATAAGGGGAAAACCTAAGTTCCAACAAGGCTATTTTTATAGCGACTAAACCCACTCATATTTCCAGTATTTAATCAACTATTTTTTTTTTTTTTTTAAATATATCCATGTATCATTCTCAGGCTAATTTTTTGCTTTAACTACATGATTATATTTAGCATTTATTTACAGTTTGAACTTTAATGGTTCAGAAAGAACATGCAATTTTTAAACAACGTTTACTGAGTTACTTCTATTATCAATTTATGGGGGGTTTTATATGCTCACTTTCTGTGACACTATTTTCTACTGAGCATGTGCAAGAGTTCAGTGTATAAGATTCTGTAAGTGGTTGTTGATAGTCACATGATATAGTGGGCAGGGAAATGAAGCAATCTGAGATTTTCAGAAATCAAAATATCTGATGATTTGAAAATCAGAATGTGCTATTGCATTGCAATTTTATTTTGCATTTGTAGATGATGCAATTATTCTGTATTTAATGGTTATTTAACTTTCTTTTTTATTCAAACGGTATCTATGCTAAAGCAGTTTATTTTTAAGTCAATATTTCCTAAGAGGGGAATATTTTGAAAATCTAGGCGTTAGTTGGATGGGGAGGTTTTTTGAGGATAGGTGTTATCAGTGCATGTTACAGAAATGAGGGAAATATACTGGTGCTGAGGGAGAGGTTGAAAATGTGTGTTAGTATAGGGGTAAGGGTATAAGAGAGGGAGAGGAGCAGCTGCGAGGGGATAGGGTCAAGAGGACAGGTAGTGAGGTGAGAGCGCAGTATAAGTGCCGAAACTTCTTCCTCAGCAACAGGGGAGAAAGAGCTAAATGTATGGCTATGTGGGTTGTGGTTGATTAGGAGCATTTGAGGGGGTGAGAGAATGGGAGTATGTTGAGAGCTGATTTCGTTTCTGATGGAGTTGATTTTGTTATTGAAGTGGCTGGCAAAACCTTGAGCTGACAAAGAAGTTGTATTAAGGGGTGGGCGGAGAAGCAAAGGTAATCATTGTTGGAAAGGTAATCAGCTGCCCTTTCCAATGGTGTCATGGGGACATATAATGTATAATAAAAAATATATTTTTCAGGAAAAATGTGCCTGTAGACACCATGCCCCGTATTTTAAAGCCCATAACCCCCACTTTAAAATTAAGCACCTATATAAATTTTAATAGCCAGGTGATCAATGTAGTTATAGTTATCGCCTGGCATGAATAAATGCTCATTTATTTAAGGAGAGGCTTATTGGAGCCCCTAACTGCAAATCCAAGTTATATAAATTTACTAAAAGGCCCTAATTTATATGAGGTTAACCCCTTCTTTTACATATAGAGTTTAGGGAGGGAACCACTTTTTTTCCCAAACTTTTTTTTATTAAAATTTTAATTTATATATTTTTTTAATAAGTGTCTCTAAGCACTTATAATAGGCCATCAAAAAGACCTGGAGACTACAAAGACCCCTTGTTTTAAAGCCCAGAAGAAGTCCCTCTTTGAAATAAAGCCCCATATAATTTTTAATACCCGGGGGATTTGCATTTATTTGAGAAGAGGCTCATTGAAGCCCCTATGTCCCCATCAACGTTATATAACTTTATTTAAAGGCCCTAATTTATGAGGATAGCCTAACCTTATTTTTTACAATTTTAACAAAAATATACATTTTTTTTTCCACATATTTTGTTGCAGAATTCTCATGTCATGATATATACATAAAATAAAGGTATAGAATCTGCTGGGGGAAAAAAAAAAAACAGATATATAATATGTGTGTTTATCAATGAAAAATGGTCTACAGTGGGGATTAAATATGAGCAGCACCTAAAAACTCTACAACCGCACCACACGGGGGGTGGAAACTGCTCAGTGGCCATCTTCCCTCTAAGGCCAGTTTGGAAAGCAGCCTAGCAGTGAAACAGTTAATTAGAGCAATTAGCAAACACTACATAATGCAGACTGCAAGGTGTTGTTCCCTTATTAAAGGGACAGTCAACACCATATTTTTTGTTGTTTTAAAAGATAGATAACCCTTAATTACCAATTCACCAGTTTTGCATAACTAACAGTTATAATTATACACGTTCTACCTCTGTAATTACCTTGTATCCAAGCCTCAGCAGACTGCCCCCTTATTTCAGTTCTTTTGACAGACTTTCATTTTAGCCAATCGGAGCTGTCTCCATGGTGAATTCACGTGCATGAGCTCAATGTTATCTATATGAAACACATGAACTAATGCCCTCTAGTGGTGAAAAACTATCAAAATGCATTTAGATTAGAGGCAGCCTTCAAGGTCTAAGAAATTAGCATATGAACCTCCTAGGTTTAGCTTTCAACTAAGAATACCAAGAGAACAAAGCAAAATTGGTGATAAAAGTAAATTGGAAAGTTGTTTAAAATTACATGCCCTATTTGAAAAATGATTTATTTTTTTTTTGACTTGACTGTCCCTTTAACCCTTTGGCTGCTAAGCCATTTCCCACCTGGGTGCTAATATTTTCTTTTGATTTTTGAAATGTTTGAAATTTTTTTTAAACTTTTTTTATTTTGTTTTACAGACCCCCAAGACTTACAATGTTGGAAAGGTTAGGCGATTACCTTTCCAACAGAGGGGCTTGGGCATCTGTAGCTGCTTAGATGCCTGAGATACAGGCTTCTAAGCAGCATGCCCCCTGCTCATATACTTAACATTGTTAAGTATAAATAAAGTTGCGCGGTGACGTCATCACGTAATTGCGTGTGACGTCACCATGCATCACGTGAAGCCCCGGCGATGCCTGTCACTCTACAGGCACGATCGCCGGGGTAGCAGCAGTAAGGAGCCCCCAGATCTCCCTCAAGGTGGGAGAGTGCTCATGACGGCTCCAGAGTGAGAAACTCTGTGACGGCTCAGAGCCGTCATTAGCACTCAAAGGGTTAAAGGAATAATCTAGTCAAAATGAAACGTTAATGATTCAAATAGAGCATGCAATTTTAAGCAAATTTCTAATTTACTCCTATTATCAATTTTTCTTTGTTCTCTTAGTATCTTTATTGCAAAAAGCAGGAATGTAAGCATAGGAGCCGGCTTATTTTTTGTTCAGCACCCGGTTAGCACTTACTGATTGGTGTCTAAATGTAGCCACCAATCAGCAAGCACTGCCCAGGTACTCAACCAAAAATGGGCCGGCTCCTAAGCTTACTTTTAATTAGATACCAAGAGAACAAAAAAAAAAGTAAAGAGTAAATTAGAAAGTTGCTTAAAATTGCCAGCTCTATCTGAATCATGAAAGATTAATTTTTACTAGACTATCCCTTTAACTGTTTTACTGCTGGACCACTAACAAAACTGGCCTTAGAGCGAACATTGTGGTCAGTACTTAAAGGGACACTGAACCCAAATTTTTTCTTTTGTGATTCAGATAGAGCGTGCAATTTTAAGCAACTTTCTAATTTACTCCTATTACTATAGTTGTCTTCATTCTCTTGGTATCTTTATTTGAAATGCAAGAATGTAAGTTTAGATGTCGGCCCATTTTTGGTGAACAAACTGGGTTGTTCTTGCTGATTGGTGGATAAATTCACCCACCAATAATCAAGTGCTTTCCATGGTGCTGAACCAAAAAAATTGCTTAGATGCCTTCTTTTTCAAATAAAGAAACCAAGAGAAGGAAGAAAAAATGATAATAGGTGTAAATTAGAAAGTTGCTTAAAATTTCATGCTCTATCTGAATCACAAAAGAAAAAAATTTGGGTTCAGTGTCCCTTTAAGGAGTAAGCCCAGCATTATCATATGTAAATGTTTTATTACATTGCTATTGTAATGCATACAGTTTAAATATAGATTGTAATGTACAAATAAGAATATTTTAAAACAAAATATTTATTTTACTGTGTTTAACACAATGGTATATTTTTTAATTTAATTTAAAAAATTTTTTTGCTGTCCTAGAAACTCAAAATTCTGCCTCATCATATGTACATGTTTTAAAAATAAAATGTTTAAAGAAACAGATTGTTTTGTTTATACTGGAATGTTATGTTAATTTATAAAAAAACTAAAATATTATCCTTAAAAAAAGATTTTTATTGGGACCTATTAGTATAAATATAGAATAAGTTTCCTTTAGCACTAACAGGGATGAGATGAAAGGTATAAATGGACTGTTCTCTGAGAAATGTCACTTAGTGACCTTGACAGACAGATGAGGGGACTCATCTACAAAAATCAGGTTAGCTGCAAAAAGAATCGCTTGTTGCTTGTCTAGTGCAATGACTCAGGAGGTCTAAGTTGATGGTGCAGGTCAGCGGCTGTGTCATAGGGATTAGTGAAACTAATTCAGTTAGTCTGCTACAGGGAAACCTACTGTAATTGCTACTTTTCACATTGAGGTAAAATACAAGAAAGATCCAATTTGGTATTTACAAAACATCTTAAACATGTGCTATGTATTAAATCTTCTAGACATGGCTGATATTGCAATATATTATATACAAATATAATGTATATCCATAATGTTTAACATGTAGAATTGTACCTTTTTTATTTTCTATCTTCATTAATTCTAAATATATCATCTCCTCTTTGTTGATTTCCTTCTATCCTTCCTACCTTTCCCCCTTCCTTCCTTCTTCCCTCCTTTATTCCTTCCTTCCTCCCCTCCCTCCCTCCTTCCTTCCTTCCCTCCTTCCTTCCTTCCTTCCTTCCTTCCTTCCTTCATTCCTTCCTTCCCTCCTTCCTTCCTTCCTTCCTTCCTTCCTTCCCTCCTTCATT
>NC_069505.1:331534218-331536718 GCF_027579735.1 Bombina bombina
CTTATTGTACAAAAAAAGAACAAACTAGCATACTAAGCAGTTACAAAAATAGCAAAACACATTTTGAGTCATTTTCCATAAATAGACCAACACCCCAGTGCTTCCAATGGGAGCATTGTGTTTTTGTCTTAGCTATTAATGGTAAATTCCTGCCTTTTCTGACTCACTTTATACACTGACATCGTCCCTCCAGTATATTGAAAGACAACCAGATCTGGCCAATTTCTGACAGCTTGCTGCAACCTATATGGCTACATTAGTCCTTAAAGGACCAGTCAACACATTAGATTTGCATAATCAACATATGCAAGATAACAAGACAATGCAATAGCACTTAGTCTGAACTTCATATGAGTAGTAGATTTTTTTATAACAAATTTCAAAGTTATGTATATTTCCACTCCCCTTGTACCATGTGATAGCAAACAGCCAATCACAAATGCATATATACGTATAGTCTGTGATTTCTTGAACATGCTCAGTAGGATCTGGTGATTCAAAAAGTGTAAATATAAAAGACTCTGCATATTTATGTTAATTGAAGTAAATTGGAAAGTTCTTTAAAATTACATGCTGTATCTGAATCCTGAAAATTTAAATTAACCTGAGTGTCCCTTTAAAGTGCCATTGTAGTTGAAAAATGATATGCTATAATTTGATTGGATCAGCTGCATACATCAAGAAACCAATACAACTTTGTGTAAAAACTAAAACAGAGAACATTAAAAGGGGAATTTATATACACTACTAAACAGTCTTTAACCCCTTAACGACTGAGGACGTGCAGGGTACGTCCTCAGAAAAAAGGCAGTTAACGCCTGAGAACGTACCCTGCACGTCGTCAGTGTGGAAAGCAGCTGAAAGCGATCCTGCTCGCTTCCAGATGCTTTCCAGTTATTGCAGTGATGCCTCGATATGGAAGCATCCTGCAATAACCTTTTTAAGCCATCCGGTGCAGAGAGAGCTCTCTGCACCGGAGATCGGTGGCTTACTGCGTTGGTGGGTGGGAGCCGGACCGGGAGGCGGGTGGCGGCCATCGATGGCCCTGGTTGTGTGAAGGGGGGCGGGATCGTGGGCGGGGGTGGCTGGGGGTGCGCACATGCACGGGAGGGTGGGGGCGGGCGCGTGCACGGGGAGGGAGCGGGTGGGAACCGCTACACTACAGAAAATGCTGAAATAAAAAATGTAAATAATGTAAAAAAAAAACGATCAGCAAGGTGGTGGGGGTTTGTCTGTGTGTGGGGGGGGGGGAAGCTACAAAGCTACACTACAGAAAAAAACAAAAAAAAAGCACTTTTTATTGCAAACTGGGTACTGGCAGACAGCTGCCAGTACCCAAGATGGCCCCCAATAAGGCAGAGGGGAGGGTTAGAGAGCGGTTTTGGGGGGGATCAGGGAGGTTGGGGGCTAAGGGGGGGATCCTACACAGTAGCATATGTAAATATGCTAAAAAAAAATGTATTTATTTTTTTATAACCCTTTTATTTTAGTACTGGCAGACTTTCTGCCAGTACTTAAGATAGCAGGGACAATTGTGGGGTGGGGGAGGGAAGGGAGCTGTTTGGGAGGGATCAGGGGGTGGGATGTGTCAGATGGGAGGCTGATCTCTACACTAAAGCTAAAATTAACCCTGCAAGCTCCCTACAAACTCCCTAATTAACCCCTTCACTGCTAGCCATAATACACGTGTGAGGCGCAGCAGGATTTAGCGGCCTTCTAATTACCAGAAAGCAACGCCAAAGTCATATATGTCTGCTATTTCTGAACAAAGGGGATCCCAGACAAGCATTTACAACCATTTGTGCCATAATTGCACAAGCTGTTTGTAAATGATTTCAGTGAGAAACCTAAAATTGTGAAAATATTTACGTTTTTTTTTTTATTTGATCGCATTTGGCGGTGAAATGGTGGCATGAAATATACCAAAATGTGCCTAGATCAATACTTGGGGTTGTCTACTACACTACACTAAAGCTAAAATTAACCCTACAAGCTCCCTAAAAGCTCCCTAATTAACCCCTTAACTGCTGGGCATAATACACTTGTGGTGCGCAGTGGCATTTAGCGGCCTTCTAATTACCAAAAAGCAACGCCAAAGCCATATATGTCTGCTATTTCTGAACAAAGGGGATCCCAGAGAAGAATTTACAACCATTTATGCCATAATTGCACAAGTTGTTTGTAAATAATTTCAGTGAGAAACCGAAAGTTTGTGAAAAAGTGAACGATTTTTTGTATTTGATCGCATTTGGCGGTGAAATGGTGGTATGAAATATACCAAAATGGGCCTAGATCAATACTTTGGGATGTCTACTAAAAAAAAAAAAATACATGTCAAGGGATATTCAGGGATTCCTGAAAGATATCAGTGTTCTAATGTAACTAGCGCTAATTTTGGAAAAAAATGGTTTGGAAATGGCAAAGTGCTACTTGTATTTATGGCCCTATAACTTGCAAAAAAAGCAAAGAACATGTAAACATTGGGTATTTCTAAACTCAG
>NC_069505.1:331539218-331554218 GCF_027579735.1 Bombina bombina
CTGTCCATAAACCAATCACCAATACTTGGAGAGAACAATGGAAAATTAACATTTTAGTTACCTTATCTCTTCTATACCCCACTGGGAGTGTAATTTCTTCTACTGGCTTTGTTAGCACAGCTTGACCTTGAGGCCAAAAACTTTCAGGATGTGTGGGGATACCACAGGCTACATAAACTATTTCAAATGCCATTATAAGGGTAACGGAAATACTTGTAAACAATTTAATATACTCCAGCAGGTAAAGTGGATAATTGGGAACAAATTAAAGGGGATATTTTTTTTTTTAGTAAACTGTCCCTTTAAGATATCAGAGACTAAAACATGTTTTGCTGCAAATGATTTTCAACAGTTAAACTCCACCCATCTATTTTAATTTGTAGGAGCCAATCTGGACTTGCATGTGGATATTTCAGGGCTTGACACTGTCAGTGTAATAACAAAATTTCTATTGGTCTAGCATTGTTAGCCAAATAAGATTATTGTAGTTTTTGTAATGAACTCACTTTATCAGAATGTATTTCTGATTTTGATTACAACAATAATAAGAATTAGGAAACCATTCAGAAGACTGCCAAAGGGGTCAGGTCTTCCTTCATTGTCTGGACACTGATTTCCAAATTGATTATTAATTTTTTCCCGAATTGTCTGTAGTTACACTATGAACAATAAACAAACAGTCATGTGTTTTATTCTTCTTCTTGATTATTTCTTAAATTGTTTCAATAAAGCTTGTATAAAAAATAAAAGCTTACTCTGGGGGCTCATAGAATATTTGCTACCATCAAGCACCCAATGGGTCCAAACATAAACATACATTTGTCTATTCTTTAATGTGCACCAAATTTTATATTTTACCCCTCTGGAGTGGGGGGTTTTTTCTTTCAAATTCTACATTTTGGGGTGTTTATTATTATTATTATTATTAATATTATAATTATTTATGTATATTTTTTTAATATTCACGTTACCTGTTAAAATCACATGCCATACTGAAAATGACAATACTGCAGTACCGGCTATAGAAATTCCATGCAAAAAAGAGGCAACAGAAATTGGCCTTCTAGTGGATGAAAGCGATAGCACAGCCCATTTGAAAGGGAGTTCTTGCCACAGGAATACAATTAACTCTTAGCAGCTGTTTCCCTGAGTACATTGTTCCTTTAATAACCCTGTTTAGGAATTAAGCAGTCTTTTGGTTATTCATACATCGTTTAAGTCACTAATTCTACACCATTGGAATAAAAAGCTATAAAATATATGCTATATATATATATTAATTTATTTTGAATAAGCTTCCTTTTATTTACATTTTAATAGCAATATTACTGACTGATACTTATATAAAAAATGTTCTTGTTGAGTTTTTAATATATAAAATATATAATTCTATCATCCAGTTGTAATTGTGTACACTTTCAGTATTATTTAACAAATGCAAAAAATGTGGCGCATCAAACCATCCAGGCTGCAAAATAACCATTAACTGTTCCCTTTTTGTTTCTAATGTATCCGTTTATTTAAGAAAAATGACATTTAACTGGAACGCATTCCCTTTGGCTATTTCTATTATTATTCTGTGTCCTTGGTTTAAGAGCGGCAAATTTCTCCAGATGATCCACCATATGTATAGATCACCTTAGGCAAAGTTTTCTCCTTTTTTATTACTGAACAGCCTTCGTATAAAAGCGTTTTTTTTTGCAACTTTTGAACAAACTTAAGTGTGCATTGTACAGTGTAGCCTTGCGCAGCATCCAATTGCGATATTGCTGACATTTAACTTGCCTGAAAAACCTTCAGTTAAGTTTGCATTGTGTTTTTTGTTTTTCTTTCACGGTTTTTATTTATTATTATTTTGTCTTATTGTTTCACAGTTGCAGTGACACTGTTAAGTCAATGCTTATTCTGATCCAAAGAACGCTTTTGTTGAAACTTGAGCGTAGATTTTCACTTTTGTCTTTGTGAGACTCTTGGCATCTAACCAACGAACTTGTGAACTCTATAAAGCGTAGAGCCACCTAAAACAGATTGCAGTATTTGCAATCAAATTAAATGCAAGAAGACAAACTCAATTTCTGAATTAAAAAAAAACAAACAATACTTTTATTCTTCTTTAGTCTCGGCTAAAAAAAGAAATTTCACACTGAATTGTTTTTGAGGGACTCAGAAAGCATTTGCTTTAAAAAAAAAAAAGTAGAATTAATTTACACATATTCAAACAAGGAAGAAATTAATATATTCTAATGAAATAAAGGGATATTAACACTTTAAGATTGTAATATAAAATGTTTAATTATATATAGAAAAAATGTTACAGTATTAAACTTAATTAAACTTTCATCATTTATTTTTTTCCATTTTCTTGTGATTTCATCATGGAAATTGTGAGCTTTCCAGTTCTGTTAAATGGACACTCAAATCAAAATTAAACTTAAAGGGTCACTAAACCCAAATTTTTTTTTTCTTTTGTGACTCAGAGCATGCAATTTTAAGCAACTTTCAAATTAACTCCTATTAATTTTTCTTTGTTCTCTTGCTATCTTTATTTGAAAAATCAGGAATGTGATGCATAGGAGCCGGCCCATTTTTCGTTGTCAGCCACCAATAAGCAAGCGCTATCCATGGTGCTGAACCTAAAATGGGCTGGCTGCTAAGATTTACATTGCTTCTTTTTATACAAAGATAACAAGAGAATGAAGAAAAAATGATAATAGGAGTAAATTAGAGAGTTGCTTAAAATTGCATGCTCTATCTGAATCCTGAACGAAAAAATGTGGGTTTAGTGTCCCTTTAATGCTTCAAATATGCCAATACCTTAAATACATTTAAAAATGGTTTGGATACATTTCTGGCTAGAAACAAAATTCATGGATATGATTGCTTGTATTAAATGGGTTATCTTTTAGTGGGATTAATTTAAGATCAACTGGATCTTTTTTGCAAGTATAATTGATTTATATAGGTTGAACTCGATGGACTATGGTCTTTTTCTTTCAACCTCATCTACTATGTTACATAGAGCATGTCATTTTAAAGAACTTTCTAGTTTACTTTCATCAACAAAATGTACACAGTCTTTTTATATTTACACTTTTTAAGTCACCAACTCCTACTGAGTATGTGCAAGTATATCCATTTGTGATTGGCTGATGGTTGTCACATTTTTCTGAATGCTAAATGCTATTGCATTGTCTTTTGTTTATCATGCTTTTGTTGTTTATGCAAATCTACTTTATTTACTGGTCATTTACTGCGCTTCCACTTTTAACTCTGCTATATTCCACTCAGTAATTGACTGCACAATCTAGTGACCCATTTATAATTATTTCTAATCAGCTTCAGCAGAGATGAACACTTAGGTTACAAAATGGCTGCCCCCATTATTTTATGTTGGATACAATTTTACACTTTTTTTTTCTTCTTCAATATTTATATAATGAATACAATTTTAAAAATACAACTGCATATTATTCTCAGGCTAAACTTTAACTTTAATTAAGTAATTCTGTCTAAATTTTGTTTACTGTTTACAGTCCATTTACTTTTCATTAGCATTGAGGGAAGTTGCCGGAAGTCTCATCGGTAGGCTGGAGCATATCTGAGAAAATTAAAAAAAAGTAGACATAATGCATCAAATTCCAAATAGTTTCCTCTAATGCATTATTATTTAAATTATTATTATTATTAATATTATGTATATTTTAAATACCTAATTTGTGATGCAATAAAGAATACATACTGTAGCTTTCAGTTGGGATCATTAGAAAAGCAGGTGGTGTATTGGTATATAGTATGGAACTGATGGAATAAATCCCAAGGGGCTGATTTATCATTGTCTGTCCAACATGATACGCTGTCGGCATTTAACATTGCACAAGCAGTTCTGGTGGACTGCTTGTGCAATGCCGCCCCCTGCAGATTCACAATCAACTGGCTGCTAGCAGGGGGTGTAAATCAACCCATCGTATAGGATCAGGCGGTTTGCAGACCGCAGCCTCAGAGGCAGTGGACCCGTTATGGAGCAACAGTCTTAAAGGGACACTGAACCCAAATTTATGCTTTCACGATTAAGATAGAGCATGCAATTTTAAGCAACAAATTTTCTTCATTCTCTTGCTATCTTTATTTGAAAAGCAAGAATGTAAGTTTAGAAGCCGGCCCATTTTTGGTTCACAACCTGGGTTGTCCTTGCTGATTGGGCAGCACCAATAAAGTGCTGTCCCATGTCTGAACCAAAAATTGGTTGACTCCTTAACTTAGATGCCTTATTTTTCAAAGAAAGATAGCAAGAGAACATTGAAAAATGGATAATTTTGGGTTAAGTGTCCCTTTAAGACCGCTTAAGGCTCGCGCGGAAACAGGGGCATCAGGGGCCATTCGATAATGGAAAAAGTCTGAATACATTTAAAGCAAATCCTGTAACTTAAAGGGACGTGAAACAGTGCTCCTTTTAGTTAAAAAATAAATAAATAAAAATCAAACATAAAAAAGACTGTGTTAAAAACAGCAAACAACTTAAAGTAAATGTAAAGTTTAATGAGAAAGTTCCCGGGTTTTAAAAACAGGGGCACTTTCATTCATTAAACTTTACATTTAAGCTTTTTTTAAAATACTTACCTTTTTCTTTATGACAGCAGACCGGAGATCTTCCTCCCACAGATCCTGCTGTAATTAGCACAGCAATGACGAATCTGACTACCTCCAATCATTGCGTGCGCCCCAAGGCGTTAAGCTTGTGAGGCCACACAGGGCCGTCTTTAACACATGGCAAAAGGGGCAGCTGCCCAGGGCCCAATCTTTGTTGAGGGGCCCAAGACTACTGATGTAATGTGACATGGGGGGCACATACAGTCAGTCCTAATACTGTCACAGTCAAAAGTTCTCTACTTATATTTATTTGTAGGAAACTGTGACAGACCGTGCTTGTGTCATGTGACATGCCAAACTAGTGTCATATGCTGTATTAGATGTGCACTGTGCAGCACTGAATGCTAAGCCCTAACTCGGCATCCAGCCAATCTCACTGCATCAGAAAAGGTCCTGCTGGGGGTTACCACTGTTACCAGGTAACTGCTCTGGTGGTGGGCATTGTTTCTGGGTAGGGCTGACTGTAGGCCCATGCAGCAGAAAGCTGGAGCGGCAGGCACGTGAGGATTTGAGCATCTGTTCTGCTCTCTTCAGTCTTGAGGCTGTGTGACTTGTCTCACACTGCATCCATGCAGCCTTAGACAGACAGCATCCAGTCTACTGGTCCCCTTAGCCCCGATCTTTCTGCTGTGGCCCTAAGATCAACTAATTGAAGTTTGTTAGGGGAACAGTGCTTTGTAGAAAGGTGTCAGTGGGAAGGATAAGTGAGTGCACAAACGCCCCTCCCCCATGCAGCATCGTCTAGTGCAGGGTGAGAGGGAACTTGTTCCTAGAAAATAAGTGACATGTGCTGCTGTGGCTGATGTATAGTGTCATGCTGATACTTCACACATTAAGTTAAAGGGACAGTATACTATAAAATAGTTTTTCCCTTAATGTGTTTCCAGTTACTTTTTTTACCAGCTGCAGAGTATAAAATGTATGAGATTTCCTTTTTAAGGCTTATTTGTGCATATGAATGATCTGATTTTGTGTTTTGAAGCCACAACCTAATAAAATGGGTTGAACTTGTAGGTATTATCAGATCTCATTACTTTATCACATTGTGCAAATATACCTGCTTCTTTATCTTATATCTGTCCATATACCAATCACCAATACTTGGAGAGAACAATGGAAAATGAACATTTTATTACCTTATCTCTTCTATAACCCACTGGGAGTGTAATATCTTCTGCTTGCTGTGTTTACACAGCTTGGCCTTGAGGCCAAAAACTTTAAGGATAGGTGTGGATACCACAGGCTATATAAACTATTTCAAATGCCAATGTAAGGGCAATTGAAATACTTATAAACAATTTAATACACTCCAGTAGGTTAAGTGGATCATTGGGAACAAATTAAAGGGGAGAACATTTGTGAGTAAACTGTCCCTTTAAGGTTTATTTTTATATTTTCTTTTTCTCTCTGTCTGTTTTTACAGCTTCCAATAGTAGTTCTGCTGTTCCAGTCAGTAAACTTAAATTTGTCTGCACCTCCATGCTTCCTCCTCAGTCTTTACCTTGTTTTGCTCCTGTTGGCTGCCTCAAATCTCTTTAACCAGCTAACCTCACACCAGAATCACATTCAAAAGCATATTAAATGAATCCACAGTGTTTATATATTTATTTACTTATTAGTACTGCTTAGGTCCATTTTCACATATTGCAAATTATTTCATTTTTTTTTAAATGATTAGCCCACCAGTGGATGATCCACTGCTATTTGAATCGAATATCACATTCGAATTTGAATATTACATTTATAAAACACAGTATTAGACTAGAAATACTATTTCAAATTTGAATGTCACATTCAAATCGAATATCACATTTGAATTTGAATATTACATTTAAAACGCAGTATTAGACTACAAATACGATTTCAAATTCGAATGTGATATTCGATTTGAATGTGACATTCAAATTTGAAATAGTATTTCTAGTCTAATACTGTGTTTTATAAATGTAATATTCAAATTCGAATATTACATTTAGAAATTGAATAAATAGATAGCTAAACATTCTATAATTCGAACAAATATTTTCAAAATGTTTTGAAAAATTCGAAAATGAAAATTTGAAAATAGAATGTTATATAAACATTCGAAATTTGATTCGAACGAATGTATCAAAATTCATTTTAAATTTCAAATTTTTAGAAACATTCGCCCATCCCTACTGTACACTCACTACTTTACATTGTAGCAAAGTTTCATTTCTTCAGTGTTGTCACATGAAAATATATAATGAAATATTTACAAAAATGTGAGGGGTGTACTCACTTTTGTGAGATACTGTGTGTGTGTGTGTGTGTATTTATTTGTTCGCCTCCTATTCTAAGCTTTTTAACTGGTTCATTTTTAATTCTTTTGTACACTATTGTAAATCAATTATGGTGATTTGCAGACCTAAAATATCACCGTATCTCAGATCCTGACCTTGCACTGCATAACAAGGAAAACTGCTTTTTATACAAGTGTGTCAGGCTGTAAACATCTTAAATATGAATGAACTCACCATAGAGATCAATATTGTGTAGCATTATGAATATCAATACCCTTTATAAACAAGGTCTCTAATGAATAACAAATAGAAAAGTGTCTTCCTTTTAGGAGGTGATTATTCTTCTTGTGAGACCTTCCCTTTATATATTATCTGGGTTGTGCCGGATATTTTTCATGATATTTCTGTTATGAATTATCAGTGCAGATGCCAATATTTGTTATTTTTTCCCTTGAAAATTCTTTTATCACATGGCTTGTAATCACCCTTAGAAAAACTCTGGCCCAGTAACAGTTTTGACATGTGTAAGAATTGACCTGTTGTGATCATGAAACTTGTATTTGAATGGATATTGTCCATCATGAAAATAAAGACCGCTAGAATTAATTGGTTTTCTGAAAGCTTGGCAAGGATACTGAACCCAATTTTTTTCCTTAAAGCTACAGTCTAAAAAAAACTTTCATGATCTAAATAGGGAATGTAATTTTACATTAAACAACTTTCCAATTTACTTTAATCACCCTTTGTGCTTTGTTCTCTTGGTATTCTTAGTTCAAAGCTAAACCTAGGAGGTTCATATAGGCCAGTGAGGTAACTAAGTTGGTAAATGCCCTGACTACAAAAAAGCCTGTTTAAAAGACCCAAGGTCACAGGTTCAAATCCCGGCAGGGCAGACTTAGCCCTTCATCCTTCTGAGGTCGATAAAATGAGTACCATTAAATTGGGTAAAAATAACTATTACTATTCAGCTGCCGATGTGGTTAATTCCGAGAGTGAGCACTGAAAAAGCGCTTTGCGTCCCACTGGGAGAAAGGCGCTGTATAAATACTAGTTTATTATTATATGTTAATTTCTTAGACCTTAAAGACTGCCTCTTATCTAAATGCATTTTGACCACTAGAGGGCATTAGTTCATGTGTTTCATATAGATAACATTGAGCTCATGCACGGGAAGTTACCCTAGAGTGAGCACTGATTGGCTAATATACAAGTCTGTCAAAATAACTGAAATAAGGGGGGCAGTTTGCAGAAACATAGATACAAGGTAATCACAAAGGTAAAAGTGTATTTCTATAACAGTGTTGGTTATGCAAAACTGGGTAATGGGTAATAAAGGGGTTATCTTTCTTTTTAAACAAAAATTCTGGTGTTGACTGTCCTTTTAATGATTCAGATAGAGCATGCAACTTTCTAATTCCTATTATTAATTTTTTCTTTGTTCTCTTGCTATCTTTATTTAAAAAGCAGTAATGTAAATCATTTTTGGTAAGGAACATGGGTTATGCTTGCTTATTGGTGGCTAAATGTCAGCCATCAATAAGTAAGCACTATCCATGGTGCTGAACCTAAAATGGGCTGACTCATAAGCTTTAAATCCCTGCTTTTTAAATAAAGATAGCATGAGAACAAAGAAAAATTGATAAGCAGAGTAAATTAGAAAGTTCCTTAAAATTGCATGCTCTATCTGAATCATGAAAGAAAAAAATTGGGTTTAGTATCCCTTTAATTAAATTATTGATATATTTGCAAATCTGGAGAGGAAAGTGTATTCTGTGAGATTACTCTCTCACCAGCAGAAATAAATTATATCTGGTGTAAGAAGGCAAACAGAGATATATAAATAGACATCAAACCCAGCATGTTTTGCTCATTATTCAGAGTATACAGTAAAAAAAATAAAGTTTCCCTTTTACGTCTATAATGAAATTTGCTTTGTTCAACCTTCAAATTTTGAAACCAAGATTTGCTTCATTCTCTTGGTATCCTTTGTTGAAGAAGTGGCTATGCGCTACTGGGAGCTATCTAAAAGTGAATGACAAGAGGCATATATGTGCAGTCACCAATCAGCAGCTTCTGAGTCTACCTAGGTATACTTTTCAACAAACGATACAAAGAAATCTAAACAACTTACATAATAGAAATAAACTAGAAAGTTGATTGAAATGGCATGCTTTATCTGAATCATGAAAAAAAAATGTGGGTTTCATGTCCCTTTTTAAAGGGCTTAAATGGGCATGACTTTTACAGCCATGCCCCCTATACAACACATTTTAAAGGGCAATACTTGGATAAAATAGAATATCCAGGCTGAACTTTTAAAAGTGTTCTTTTTTGAGGTTCAATACAATATGTAAAAGGCTTCTACAGTATTTTTAAATCTGGATTTAGTGATAGGGATTACAAAGATTACAATTTGAAACTGCCCCAAAGGACCAGTGAATACAGTAGACCTGCATAATCGGCAAATGCATGATCAAAAGACAATGCAATAGAACATAGTCAGAACTAAAAGGGCGCGGTCACATGTGGCGACGGGTGCAAAACCCAGCGTCGCCAATTTTTAGTCTGAACTTCAAATGAGTAGTAGTTTTTCTTCTGTTAAGTGTGATCAGTCCACGGGTCATCATTACTTCTGGGATATTAACTGCTCCCCTACAGGAAGTGCAAGAGGATTCACCCAGCAGAGCTGCATATAGCTCCTCCCCTCTACGTCACTCCCAGTCATTCTCTTGCACCCAGCAACTAGATAGGTCGTGTGAGAGGACTATGGTGATTATACTTAGTTTTATATCTTCAATCAAAAGTTTGTTATTTTAAAATAGCACCGGAGTGTGTTATTACCTCTCTGGCAGAGTTTGAGGAAGAATCTACCAGAGTTTTGCTATGATTTTAGCCGGAGTAGTTAAGATCATATTGCTGTTCTCGGCCATCTGAGGAGTGAGGTAAACTTCAGATCAGGGGACAGCGGGCAGATGAATCTGCATAGAGGTATGTAGCAGTTTTTATTTTCTGACAATGGAATTGATGAGAAAATCCTGCCATACCGATATAATGTCATGTATGTATACTTTACACTTCAGTATTCTGGGGAATGGTATTTCACTAGAATTACACTGTAAGAAATACATAAAGCTGTTTAATAACTAGAGATTATGTTTAACGTTTTTGCTGGAATGTAAAATCGTTTTCATTTGCTGAGGTACTGAGTGAATAAATGTTTGGGCACCATTTTTCCACTTGGCAGTTGCTTAAATCTGTTTTTTCTGTCAGTTTCTGTTCTCCCTCACTGCTGTGTGTGTGGGGGAGGGGCGCTTTTACTATGCATCAAATATTTCAGTCAGCAACTCATTGTATTCCCTGCATGATCTGGTTCATCTCTACAGAGCTCAGGGGTCTTCAAAACTTATTTTGAGGGAGGTAATTTCTCTCAGCAGAGCTGTGAGAATTATAGTTTGACTGAAATAAAAACTTTTATTCTGTAATTTGTTTCCTGCTTTCAGAAATTGTTATCTTTGCTAATGGGATTAAACCTTTGCTAAAGTTGTGTTGTTTACAAGGATTGAGGCTATAACTGTTTCAATTTATTAATTTTTAACTGTCATAGATCTTCTGTGCTTCTTAAAGGCACAGTACGTTTTAATATTATTCTATTTGAATTGTATTTCCAAGTTGCAAGTTTATTTGCTAGTGTGTTAAACATGTCTGATTCAGAAGATGATACCTGTGTCATTTGTTGCAATGCCAAAGTGGAGCCCAATAGAAATTTATGTACTAACTGTATTGATGCTACTTTAAATAAAAATCAATCTGTACAAATTGAACAAATTTCACCAAACAACGAGGGGAGAGTTATGCCGACTAACTCGCCTCACGTGTCAGTACCTACATCTCCCGCTCAGAGGGAGGTGCGTGATATTGTAGCGCCGAGTACAGCTGGGCGGCCATTACAAATCACATTACAGGATATGGCTACTGTTATGACTGAAGTTTTGGCTAAATTACCAGAACTAAAAGGTAAGCGTGATCACTCTGGGGTGAGAACAGAGTGCGCTGATAATATTAGGGCCATGTCAGACACTGCGTCACAGGTGGCAGAACATGAGGACGGAGAACTTCATTCTGTGGGTGACGGTTCTGATCCAAACAGACTGGATTCAGATATTTCAAATTTTAAATTTAAACTGGAAAACCTCCGTGTATTACTAGGGGAGGTGTTAGCGGCTCTGAATGATTGTAACACAGTTGCAATACCAGAGAAAATGTGTAGGTTGGATAAATATTTTGCGGTACCGACGAGTACTGAGGTTTTTCCTATACCTAAGAGACTTACTGAAATTGTTACTAAGGAGTGGGATAGACCCGGTGTGCCGTTCTCACCCCCTCCGATATTTAGAAAAATGTTTCCAATAGACGCCACCACAAGGGACTTATGGCAAACGGTCCCTAAGGTGGAGGGAGCAGTTTCTACTTTAGCTAAGCGTACCACTATCCCGGTGAAGGATAGCTGTGCTTTTTCAGATCCAATGGATAAAAAGTTAGAGGGTTACCTTAAGAAAATGTTTGTTCAACAAGGTTTTATATTGCAACCCCTTGCATGCATTGCGCCGATCACGGCTGCAGCGGCATTCTGGATTGAGTCTCTGGAAGAGAACATTGGTTCAGCTACTCTGGACGACATTACGGACAGGCTTAGAGTCCTTAAACTAGCTAATTCATTCATTTCGGAGGCCGTAGTACATCTTACTAAACTTACGGCGAAGAATTCAGGATTCGCCATTCAGGCACGCAGGGCGCTGTGGCTAAAATCCTGGTCAGCTGATGTTACTTCTAAGTCTAAATTGCTTAATATACCTTTCAAAGGGCAGACCTTATTCGGGCCCGGGTTGAAAGAGATTATCGCTGACATTACAGGAGGTAAAGGCCATGCCCTGCCTCAGGACAAAGCCAAAGCCAAGACTAGACAGTCTAGTTTTCGTTCCTTTCGTAATTTCAAAGCAGGAGCAGCATCAACTTCCTCTGCACCAAAACAGGAAGGAGCTGTTGCTCGCTACAGACAAGGCTGGAAACCTAACCAGTCCTGGAACAAGGGCAAGCAGACTAGGAAACCTGCTGCTGCCCCCAAAACAGCATGAATTGAGGGCCCCCGATCCGGGATCGGATCTAGTGGGGGGCAGACTTTCTCTCTTCGCCCAGGCTTGGGCAAGAGATGTTCAGGATCCCTGGGCGCTAGAGATAATATCTCAGGGATACCTTCTGGACTTCAAATACTCTCCTCCAAGAGAGAGATTTCATCTGTCAAGATTGTCAACAATCCAGACAAAGAAAGAGGCTTTTCTACGCTGCGTACAAGAGCTCTTGTTAATGGGAGTAATCCATCCAGTTCCACGATCGGAACAGGGACAGGGGTTTTACTCAAATCTGTTTGTGGTTCCCAAAAAAGAGGGAACTTTCAGACCAATCCTGGACTTAAAGATCCTAAACAAATTCCTAAGAGTTCCATCGTTCAAGATGGAGACTATTCGGACAATTTTACCTATGATCCAAGAGGGTCAGTACATGACCACTGTAGATTTAAAAGATGCTTACCTGCACATACCGATTCACAAAGATCATTACCGGTACCTAAGGTTTGCCTTCCTAGACAGGCATTACCAGTTTGTGGCTCTTCCATTCGGATTGGCTACAGCGCCAAGAATCTTCACAAAGGTTCTGGGTGCTCTTCTGGCGGTACTAAGACCGCGGGGAATCTCGGTAGCTCCATACCTAGACGACATTCTGATACAAGCTTCAAGCTTTCAAACTGCCAAATCTCATACAGAGTTAGTGCTGGCATTTCTAAGGTCACATGGATGGAAGGTGAACGAAAAGGAAAGTTCACTCGTTCCACTCACAAGAGTTCCCTTCCTGGGGACTCTTATAGATTCTGTAGAAATGAAGATTTACCTGACAGAGGACAGGCTATCAAGACTTCAAAGTGCTTGCCGCACTCTTCATTCCATTCAACACCCGTCAGTGGCTCAATGTATGGAGGTAATCGGCTTAATGGTAGCGGCAATGGACATAGTACCCTTTGCACGCTTACACCTCAGACCACTGCAACTGTGCATGCTAGGTCAGTGGAATGGGGATTACTCAGACTTATCCCCTTCTCTGAATCTGGATCAAGAGACCAGAAATTCTCTTCTATGGTGGCTTTCTCGGCCACACCTGTCCAGGGGGATGCCATTCAGCAGACCAGACTGGACAATTGTAACAACAGACGCCAGCCTTCTAGGTTGGGGTGCCGTCTGGAATTCCCTGAAGGCTCAGGGACTATGGAGTCAGGAGGAGAGTCTCCTGCCAATAAACATTCTGGAATTGAGAGCAGTTCTCAATGCCCTCCTGGCTTGGCCCCAGTTGACAACTCGGGGGTTCATCAGGTTTCAGTCGGACAACATCACGACTGTAGCTTACATCAACCATCAGGGAGGGACAAGAAGCTCCCTAGCTATGATGGAAGTATCAAAGATAATTCGCTGGGCAGAGTCTCACTCTTGCCACCTGTCAGCAATCCACATCCCGGGAGTGGAGAACTGGGAGGCGGATTTCTTAAGTCGTCAGACTTTTCATCCGGGGGAGTGGGAACTTCATCCGGAGGTCTTTGCCCAAATACTTCGACGTTGGGGCAAACCAGAGATAGATCTCATGGCGTCTCGACAGAACGCCAAGCTTCCTCGTTACGGGTCCAGATCCAGGGATCCAGGAGCAGTCCTGATAGATGCTCTGACAGCACCTTGGGACTTCAGGATGGCTTACGTGTTTCCACCCTTCCCGTTGCTTCCTCGATTGATAGCCAGAATCAAACAAGAGAGAGCATCAGTGATTCTAATAGCACCTGCGTGGCCACGCAGGACTTGGTATGCAGACCTGGTGGACATGTCATCCTGTCCGCCTTGGTCTCTACCTCTGAAACAGGACCTTCTGATACAGGGTCCCTTCAAACATCAAAATCTAACTTCTCTGAAGCTGACTGCTTGGAAATTGAACGCTTAATTTTATCAAGACGTGGGTTTTCTGAGTCAGTTATTAGTACCTTAATACAGACTAGGAAACCTGTTACCAGAAAGATTTACCATAAGATATGGCGTAAATACCTACATTGGTGTGAATCCAAAGGTTACTCTTGGAGTAAGGTTAGGATTCCTAGGATATTGTCTTTTCTACAAGAAGGTTTAGAAAAGGGTTTATCTGCTAGTTCATTAAAGGGACAGATCTCAGCTCTGTCCATTCTGTTACACAAACGTCTGTCAGAAGTTCCTGACGTCCAGGCTTTTTGTCAGGCTTTGGCCAGGATTAAGCCTGTGTTTAAAACTGTTGCTCCACCATGGAGTTTAAACCTTGTTCTTAATGTTTTACAGGGCGTTCCGTTTGAACCCCTTCATTCCATTGATATAAAGTTGTTATCTTGGAAAGTTCTATTTTTAATGGCTATTTCCTCGGCTCGAAGAGTCTCTGAATTATCAGCCTTACATTGTGATTCTCCTTATTTGATTTTTCATTCGGATAAGGTAGTCCTGCGTACTAAACCTGGGTTCTTACCTAAGGTAGTTACTAACAGGAATATCAATCAAGAGATTGTTGTTCCTTCTTCAAAGAAGGAACGTCTACTGCACAACCTGGATGTAGTCCGGGCTCTAAAATTTTACTTGCAGGCAACTAAGGAATTCCGACAAACGTCTTCTCTGTTTGTCATTTACTCTGGGCAGAGGAGAGGTCAAAAAGCTTCCGCTACCTCTCTTTCTTTTTGGCTTCGTAGCATAATTCGTTTAGCTTATGAGACTGCTGGACAGCAGCCCCCTGAAAGAATTACAGCTCATTCTACTAGAGCTGTGGCTTCCACTTGGGCCTTCAAGAATGAGGCCTCTGTTGAACAGATTTGCAAGGCTGCAACTTGGTCTTCGCTTCATACTTTTTCCAAATTTTACAAATTTGACACCTTTGCTTCATCGGAGGCTATTTTTGGGAGAAAGGTTCTTTAGGCAGTGGTTCCTTCTGTATAAAGAGTCTGCCTATCCCTCCCGTCATCCGTGTACTTTTGCTTTGGTATTGG
>NC_069505.1:331556718-331561718 GCF_027579735.1 Bombina bombina
AGAAGGCCTTATTTTTAGACTCACTACACCCAATTGCTCACAGTACTCCAAACGAGGAGAGTATAATACTGGGCAGTACATAAAATGGTAGTTATTACCAGGATCTAAGTGGTCTCTAAGTTAGGCTTCCTTGAATTTAACAATATGCATGTAAAAAGACATTTATAAGCAAAAATAACAGCCAGTATGTGCCATTTTAGTGCTTTTTTGTTAGCTATTAATGCAGAGCTTGCAGTAGGAAAAGTAAGCAAAATAGAGGGTTATAGCATAAAGCACAGATGATGGTATTTCCTCAGTATTTCTGGGATCCTGGAATGCTAACAAGTGAGGCTGCATGCAAAGAAGATTGTAGCAAGCAAGAAGAAAAGCAGTTAACAGTGTTGTTACTACGAAGCCAGCATAACATATGAGCAACAATGTTGCTATCCTCAGCAAATGTTAGAAAAGTACCCAGAGTCAACGTTCTTTGTAAGTATATTGCTTCCGGACCAACTAGACATGCAAGTTATCAAGAGTAAAGAGCAATTGTATCAGTAATTGTGTATGACCGTGATACAGTCCATATTAGTGAACCATGATAGAACATATACGACCTTGCTATTTCATTCAGGCATATCGCTGTGGCAAGATGCGTCTTCGTAACTTATTTGATCCTCAAGTTACATTTGTTGCGCTTCTGTATTCACCGCAGGTATCATCATCCATGCGGTCTGGAGGCTGTGTTAGTAGCGTGCACCACGTAGGCCGGTCGGCTTAGCCAATGCCGACGTGCGTTTCACCCGCAGGGCTGATAGACAGACCGGGCTTCGTCAGGGCGGTATATGGAGAGGACTGGCTAGTCCCTTTTTATAGCGTTTTGTAATAGCGCCCCTGCTGGAGGTGAAGATTTACTGCATATCTATACATAGATTATTCTAATTGAAGAAAGAACATAAATCATTTTGCAGATATACTGCACTTAAAAACAGTAGTTAACTCTAGATGAATATTCCTATAATTAAATAACTTATCTGGATATATATAAGGTTTTCTCACCCCTATCATTATTATGTAGTTTTTGTTAAAAAAACAATTCATATACCATTGTCCAGAAATTGTGCCTTTAAAGTGGGCTTTCTAGAAATTTTGCTGTCCTATAGAAAACAGGCCATGTCAAGTTTATCATTTAGACCTTCCGGCAGTTGAGTCCCCAACTCAAAGATCCACCTGCATTCTTTCTGCAGGAGGATCTTATCGTTGTCGCCTCCTCTGCCATTGGTGATTCCTCTATCTATACCAATGAATTTTAGAGAGACAGGATTGCAGTCGTGTACCAGTTCATAGTGTTTTGCAACATTACTCTTCTGGTTTTTGTTTTTTACATCGTCACGATGTTCTGTGATTCGGTCTTTTATGGCTCTCCTCGTTTTTCCCACGTAGAAACGTGGGCAGCTGCAGGAGAGTAGGTAGATTACTTCTTCTGTATTGCAGTTAATAAAATGTTTTAACTTGTATCTTTTCCCTGTGAGGGTGCCAAAATCTTTCGTTTTGACCATGAACTTACATGCCACGCATCGACCACAAGGGTGGTTACCAGATGACCTATGTCTTGTAAGCCAATTTGTCTGTTTTTGTTCAGACCTATATTGGCTTCTTACGAGCTTGTCCTTCAGGTTGGAAGCTCGTCTAGCTGTGATATTTGGATAGTCTCCAACTTCTTTTGATACTCCCACATCACTCATAAGAATTTTCCAATTCTTGGCCAGAATCTCCCTTAGGGTATTCCAATGGCAATTGTAGTCTGTGACTTTTTGAATCTATTGTTTTTTCTTTTTGTGCAAGAAGTGTATTTCGGTTTGTATGTGCAGCATTATTAAATGCCTTTCTTACATTTCGCTTGGAATACCCTCTGTCCAAGAACCTTTTTTGCATGTCTGTGCCATGCTTCAGGAATCTTTCTTTTGTCAAGCAATTTCTACGAAGTCGTAGAAATTGCCCTTTCGGTATACCTCGTATCAAGTGTGTTGGGTGGTGACTTGAAGCTAAGAGGAGGCTGTTAGTAGCAGTACTCTTCCGAAAGTTTTCAGTCACAATCATTCCTTGTTCAATTTTGACATTGACATCTAGAAACGATATTTCCTCCTTGCTATATTGCAGGGTTAGAGAAATGTTACTGTCATTTATGTTGAGGGTGCGAACAAATTCTTTGAGATTGGTTTCCGATTCCTCCCAAATTAAAAAGACATCATCCACATATCTTAACCACATGTGGATGTTTTCTTCAAAAAGGGGGCTTTGGAACACTTCATCCATTTCCCACTTTCCGAGGTGTAGGCAAGCATATGTTGGGGCACATGTGGCACTCATTGCAGTGCCTCGTTTCTGCTTGTATATTTTATTATCAAACATGAATACGTTGTTACAGAGCACGAATGTTAACAATTCCACCACAAAATCTGTGTGGTTTTGGACATTTGTGCCTCTTGTCATGAGATAATGTTTACACGCTTCTATTCCCACTTCATGTGGGATGGATGAGTATAAGCCCTCAACATCTAAACATACCAACCATGCTTCCTGAGGGACTGACAATCCATCTACTTTCCTGAGGAAGTCTGCAGTGTCCAGGATAAAGGATGGCATGGTATTCAAAAACGGTCTTAAAAAATGGTCAATATAGTTCCCCAGGTTTTCTGTAAGGCTGCCTATTACTGCAATTATTGGGCGGCCTGGAGGATTATTAGAGTTTTTATGTATCTTGGGGATACAGTAAAAGACCGGAATCACAGGGTGTTCTGGGTATAAATATTTGAATTCTGTTGCAGTAATAGTTTTACTTTCTTTTGCTTTCTTTAGAATGTTAAAGAGGGAAAACTGCAGAGAAGAGGTAGGATTAAAGGTTAAACTTTGGTATTGGCTTTTATCCAAAAGTTGACATTTTGCCTCAAGGACATACATGTTGTCGTCCCATAGGACTAAATTGCCGCCCTTGTCAGCCTGTTTTATGATCAGACCTTTTGCACTCATCAGTTCTCCAAGGGCTTTTCTTTCTGACTTGCTTAGATTATCGTTTACTAGTCCAGTGAAAGAGAGGCCAGCCACTTCTCTCTCTACCTGCTTTACAAAAAATGTTCACAGCAGGTACCATCGATAATTGTGGCATATATTTAGATTTAGCTTTAAAGTTAGTTTTAATCGTTTTACACCCACTTTGATCTGGGGCTTGTGAGGGATCTTATTGACTCCCTTCGTTTTCAGCCAGCAATGCTTGTAGATCTATGATTAGAGCACTATCTTCCATGGTAAGAGATACATCTTCCACTAGATGTCTACTCTTACCTTTCATTATTTGAGACAGGACTACCCGTCTGGCAAACAAATGAAGATCTTTGTTTGTGTACTGCCCAGTATTATACTCTCCTCGTTTGGAGTACTGTGAGCAGTTGGGTGTAGTGAGTCTAAAAATAAGGCCTTCTTCCTTGACTATATATAAAATCGCTATTCACTGTATACCATATTGTGACTGTGACAAAAAGTTGTGACTTGCTTCTGTTTGTGGTACCCCTATTTGACCTCTTAGATCCCACTTTCTCATACCTGCCCAGGACATACCTCTCTACTAGGGGTTCTGTGTGCAGCAGGGTGTAGAGGTTCTATAAAGGTATCACATATTAATTCTACAAAGCTTTGGCTGCCTTTTTTTCTTTGTACAAGCTGTGTACCCCTGACCGGTCAGGTTTTGAATACGAACTCTAGTATGTACATAAGTAACTATTGTTTCCTTATTAACTTCCTACAACAAATGTGATACAGTGTGTTGTATCTTTTTCATCTGGGGAGTGGTGTGCATACAGTTGGAAGATTTCCCTGTTCACAATTGGATTAAAAATTCACTGTTTAAATACGTATTATGGTCTAGCAAAAGAGTGCTGAAATCCCTGTCTTTCTACAACTAGGATTACATTCCTAGTCATTTCTCCCTTCTCTAAACCATAAATATATATATATATATATATATATATATATATATATATATATATATATATATATATATATATATATATATATATATATTAGTGTCATTTTTATCTTTTAATGGTTTTTATTTGGTACAAAAAACCTAGTTTGAGCCCAAAATAACAGTATAGCCATTCATTTTTGATACAGTGTCAGTTATCATTTAACAGGCACTGTCTAACCGCTCAAACATCTCTGCTCAGTCTAGTCACAGAACGCAATTTGAGCCTCCAGCTCTGTTTTTCTCTATGCAGTAGAATGGTCTTGTAAGGTACTCGGTTTCATGTCACTGAGTAATGATAATGTGTAGGAAATTTAATTTAAATGTTTGAGGAAAAAATACAGAAAAGAAAAGATATCCGAGAGATTGGTTGGTGGTAAAGCACCAGTAGCAGTTCCCCTGGGCGAATAAACCTACAGTCTGTAGCTGAATGATAAATCCAGTGTTTATTTTGCAGTGCATTCTTGCATGAATATTACACAGTGCGATGTGCATAATACAATAATTTAGCATTTTGTTTTTTTCTGCTTCACTTGATGTAGTCATGAGATTAAATTATGAATTAAGCTCTGGGGGCTGTATGTAAGTAACAGAGATCCATATGATGTGCCTCACTAAAGACTAATTTAATACAGTATTTCTTGATAATTTGATGATTATGAGATGAGGGTTTATCACCACAAGAAGATAATTTCGGATCGGAGTACACACCAACTGATTTCCGTGCTTAAAGAGACAGTCAAGTCCAAAAAAACTTTAAAATTACTTTCCCTATTTAAATCATTATACAACTTTCCAATTTACTTTTATCACCAATTTTGCTTTGTTCAATCGGTATTCTTAGCTAATTTCTTAGACCTTGAAGACTGCCTCCTAATCTGAATGCATTTTGACCACTAGAGGGCATTAGTTCATTTGTTTCATATAGATAACATTGAGCATACACGTGAAGTTACCCTGGATTGAGCACTGATTGGCTAAAATGCAAGTCTGTCAAAAGAAC
>NC_069505.1:331566718-331679218 GCF_027579735.1 Bombina bombina
TTGTCCTGTTATTGATATATGGTCCTTGGCACTTTTGAATTTATTTTTTTATATTTTTAAAAAATTGTGATATGTACCAAATTCAACCTCCTATAAGTATATATTTGTTATTTTAAAAGTGGACTATATATTTTTTCCCTAAACTTATAGCTGGTTATTTACCATTGCATATTGATATTCAAGATATTTTTATGTTAGAATGAAGTCCAGGATTACTTTAAGCAGCCCCTTGCATTGGTGGAAAGTTAACAAAGGTAAATATCCCACCTTGGTGAAATTGGCAAAACCCTACTTATGCATCTCAACACCATCTGAGCGTCTCTTCTCTGCTGCAGGCAAAATAGCTTGGATTTTATTTTAAATATAGGGAAAAAAATGTTTTATTATTTTTTATTCGATTAATCAAAAAAAAAAAAAAATCAATTATAAAAAATAATCGTTTTTTGCAGCCGTAGTAAAGATGGTAAAACTGACTCATTTCACGCATATGTTTCATCAAAAACATTGTTGCACAGGAGGCCATAAAAAGGTGGCTCTGCACTTTTAAATAAAGATTTTTTATTTGCCATTTTTTTTAAATCCATGCACAAACTAATCATAATTTTATCATTAAAGAGTTTTTTTTTGCTGTAGCTAATGAGGTATGTCCATTTGCCATCATTTTATATCTTCCCTGAAGAGCACAAAGCAGTTTGTCTTTGCTTTATGCTAAATGATTTGATGAAGGAAAAAAATATATTAATATGAAACCTTCAGAGCTGGGAATATTTGATCCTCCTAACAATGGTCTGTGGAACATTTGGTACTGCAGACTTGTGTACTGCCCCCCCCCCCCCCCCCCCCCACTTATTTATTTACAATATCTTTGAGAAACTTAGATTGTTAAATCTGTAAGACTTGTCACATAGTCACACAAACTCCTCATTCTATTTACTTTTTATCTCAGTTAAGAGCATTTAAATACATTGGTATAATTCTCTTCTGCAATTATAGCTAAGCTTGCATGTACATTCCATGTGAGATCAGGGACGCACAAAGAATACATTATGTCAAAGCCTTTTTAAAGCAGGTATTTGGCTCATAGCCTTGTGACATACCATAAAAAAAAAATCTGAAGGCATACATTGTTTACACAAAGATTTTTTTTTTTTTTTTTTAATCAATGGTATAATCAAATATTGCATAAAAATACTAAGTCAAACTGTGTCACTCTGTTTTAAAGGCACCACTAAATACAGTATAATTGCATAATTAAAAAGTGCATAATACAAAGGACAAAATTTATTTTTTTTTCTCCCATTTGCCACCCCCTGTATCATGTGACAATCGGCCAATCACAGACTAGTATACTTATACTCTATAAGCTTGTGCACATGCTCAGTGAGAACTGGTGCCTCAAAAAATATGCATATAAAAAGATATATATATATATATATATATATATGTGTGTATGTATGTGTGGATATATATATATATATATATATATATATATATATATATATATACACACACATACAGAGAGAAGTGCACTCACAGGAATGAACAACTGGCTCATAACATTGTTAGCCTGTTCTATGGCGATTCACCACCTGGGTGCAACTTTTTAGCCCAGTAATGCTTTTCACAGAGTAGAACTTTCCTGTAGTATATCAGTCTGATCTCACCTATTACGGTCAGTCCAGCGCCAAAATACCAGGCAATTCCTCTCTGAACAAGGAACACAGCAACCCCAGACAATCGTTTCGGCCTTCATTGGGCCTCTTCAGTGAGGTGTAGCCATATTCCTCCACGTCTGGTTGCCCCTTTTTCCCATAGGGAGACTAAATACATACAGTATACACACACACGTACGTACAAAAAAGACTCTTCTCTCCTTTTCAAAGTTTTTACATTTATGTGTTCCAACGTTTCGGCCCCAACCTGGGCCTTTGTCAAGGTAACATACAATGCAGACTGACATAATACTTATACCCTGTTAAACCACTGTTAAACCATTCCCCCAATCACTCGTTCAGGTGATGCTCTATGACCCTGTGGTTCTTTGATTTTCTTAAGGTGGAATCTGAATGCTGCTTACTATGCTACGAACTTGAATTTTCCAATTCTCTACCTTAAGGAAAAACACATTGTCTATGAACCGCCTGTAGTTTCTGCCATATTGTACGAATAATTCATTATTCACAATATGACTCTGTTCATATGAATGCATACCCGAGAGCCCATGGCTGTACCCATGCACTGTAAAAAGACATAATTTTCAAATTTGAAATCAATTTTATGCAATATGAAATGTAGTAGTAAGATTAGGTATTCCACAGGGGGCCCTATAGAACCAGTGTTTTCTTGTAGCAACCTCCTAACTGCCTCAATCCCCTCCTCATGAGGGATGCAGGTGCAAAGATTTGAGACATCCATTGTGACAAACAGCATATTATCTTCACAAGTTTCTATTTATTTCAATGTCTCTAGGAAGTGATCACAGTATTTTATATATAAGGCTGGTTTAGTGACTCCATAGTCGAAATTATAGACCTTCCTGGGGGGGGGGGTTGATAAGGGACTTATGGATCTTTGGGAGTATATAGAAAAACTGGGGTCTTGGGGTACTTTGTATACATGAAGTTTCTCTCTCCCCAACCATTCTGCATCCCCATTACTAGGATATTATCCAACTCCCTCTTGTATTCCAGGGTGGGATTTCGATCCAATTTAATGTAATTTTCACAGTTATTTAATTGTCTTAATACTTCTCCCTGATAATTTTATAGTCCATTAAGACAATACTTCCACCCTTGTCAGCAGGCTTCAAAATGACGTCCTTATTATTTTTAAGGCCTTTGAGTGCATCCCACTCCCTGCTTTCAAAGTTGGGTTTGTTATGTGATATAGTTTTGTCCAAAATCCCTACATCCTCTTCCACAAGTTTTAGGAAGCTTATTATATGGGGGTTACTCCGTATTGCCAAGGATAAATCAGATTCAGGCGGTATATATGTGTATTTATGTATGTGTATGTATGTATGTGTGTATGTATGTATGTGTGTATATGTATGTATGTATGTATGTATGTATGTATGTGTATATATATATATATATATATATATATATATATATATATATATATATATATATATATATATATATATATATATATATATATATATATAATATATATATATATATATATAATATATTACACAATAATTGAATTAGGTTCGAAAAAGAAGGCGCTCCAATGGAGTATTATCTCTGGAGTAAGGTCCAAAACACTATACCAAACACCATACAGGATCCCAATATGTAGATAAACACTCTTCAAATAGTTTAACAATTAAGAAGTGGTTTATTAAAAGTGCAGACAGCACATATAAAAATAAGCCGTTTCACCTAATCACCCAGACTACCTGATATTGCACTTTGTGATAAGTGCTTGAAAATTTGTGAGTATATTTCCTTTGGGGCCATTAAATGTAGGTTTTTTTTGGGAGGGGGGGGGACCTTACTCCAGAGATAATACGTCATTGGAGCACCTTCTTTTTCTCTTCCTTTGTTATCCAGATGTTATTCTATTCACCTCCTTGAAGAGCTGCCTTTGGTTGGATTGTTGGAATTATCATCAGCATTTTGTGTAGTGCCTCTGTGATCTTCACTTATTACCGTTTACAGTGGGAACTGAGTGTCTTTATTATCTATACAGAGTGACATGTAGCACATTTTAATAGTTTATAAAAAAAAAATATATGAACTGCAAATGAAGAGGTCAGGAAATACATTATTTTATATTATGTTAATTGTGATTTTTTTATTGTTGCTTCAGGTTTTTAACGTGTATTTACAGTGTTATTTTGCCCTTGTTTCATTTCAGAAACCACTTGCAGCTTGATCAAAGGTTTTTCTATACAAATAGAAGTTCGAATGCTCTTTTTTATATTTTTAAAATATGAGCACAATCACAAAAAGAACGCTGTATAGATTTTGTATATAAAAATCCCAAAGAATAATATTTCATTAGAACATTTACATATTTGTGTGCATTCTCTATTTGAATCACATGCAAGTAATATTTCCTATAGCCCTATAAATAGATAATCTTCTGAAAATTAATTGTTAAACAATTAAGCCTAATATGGAGCTGCTTATAGTCTACTCAAATATTTTTATTAGGGGCACTTAATTTCTTTTTCTGTAACTTAATTTAATACCATTAAACTGTTGGATGTTAATATTGAATTATTGAGATGTTTCTTAATTAAGTTGCCTATTTCTTACATAGGGCTTTTAGCACGCGTTTTCAGAAGTATATAAATACTCTGGAGCAAAAATACTGCAATAAACGTCTCAAATATTCAGTTGGCTTAAATGGGCAACATGTTTCTAGCATGTAAAGGAATGCAAAATTCTCAGCTGTCCCACATTTTGCAGGACGGCTTTAAATCAAGATCGCTGTTCTACTGTCCTCCCCGATTGCCCCTGTACCTGCACTGTTATTAGCAATTCTTACACACTGTGATCATTACACCAGGGATTGTAGGGTGGAAAATGTTTGCAGAAGCGAGCACACGTTTTTTCTATGTAAACCCTGTTGCAATAATTTCAGTAAGAGGTGGTCTCTGTGTAAGCTCCACCCCATGTGCTGTTAAGCCCTGCCCTCCATCCACTTAGGCTGTCCATTTTAGTTTAAAAATGCCAGGAGATATGAAAAGAGCAGCTATTTATTTATTCCATTCCCCCCCTTTTTTTGGGCGGTATGTATAATTTATCCATCTTAAATGTTTCATTTGGAAATATAATTAATCTCATAAATAAGTTTTTGAAAGGTAAGAAACTTTAAAGGGACATTAAAGGCACATTAAAGGGATATAAAAAGTACAAAAAGAAAAGCTGTGATCTGTTATATGCAAGTAATGGTAGAGTAAAATGCTTTAAATACATATGTGTTTAATTCCTGCAAATATTGAATATTAGCACCAGTTGCAGCGATGAACCAATACCAAGTCATATGTGTATAGCCACCAATACCAAGTCACATGTGTATAGCCACCAATACCAAGTCACGTGTTTAGCCACCAATCACCAGGTTTATACAAAGTTTACAAGTTTACACAAAAACCATTCCTAAGTAGGTAGTATGCACGTGCCTGGAACACTGTATGGCAGAAGTTTGTGGTTGCCATCTAGTGTTGTTGCAAATGTATAATATTGTTAAAAACTTTCTTCTAAAACTACTCCCATATGGTGCATGTGCACACTACTCAGCCTACCTACTTTTCAACAAAGGATAAGAAGAGAACAATACAATGTGATAATATAAATACACTGGACAGCTTTTTTTTTTTTATTTAAATGTGCTCTACCTGAATCTTGAAAGTAAAAAAAAATATTGGTTTTGTATCCATTTAAATTTTGAAATCTGCCTTCAAAAAGTAGTTTGCTTCTATCATTTCTGGAAGATGTTCTGATGGTAATATTACAAATGTGCTCAATAACAAGTGTCTGTCAGTAGATCTGCATTACATTTGTCTATTGCTTTTTATTCTGATTTGAAGCTTTCATGAGTTTTTAGGTTGTCTAGTGTTTTGTAACCTGCATGAAGACCTCTTTTTTTTTTTTTTTTTTTTTATAAGCATAAAGGCATTCGGCCCATTTTTATTGAGGAGAAAAACTATTGACAGTTGACTCTCCGTGACATGTTTCTTATGTGCTGTACTATAATAAACTAGTCTGAAAAATGTAGAGAACAATCAGGTCTAAAATCACAATCATTGTATTGCAAAAGTAACTAGAATCGGGTGGGGTTGTATTAGTTAAAGCATCAGACTTAAAACTAAAGGTTGCTCACAAATAAGTGATGCGTTTCACTTATATAGCTTAATTCTAGATTCTATTACAGATGTGCAAAACTAAGCCGATTTATGTTTTGTTTTGCCGAAAAGAATTTTTCACGCATCTGTAGATTCTATGATTGTTTTATATTCATGGTAAACAGATTTCAGTTGTCTTAAGCAGTCTCTTGTTTTATGTATATAGTTTTTTTTAACTGATATAACCCCCAGAGTGCAGCATAAAAAACAAAAACAAAAAAAACTCAGTGGAAATACCACTCAGGACTCTGATTACTGCTTCTTCCCAAGCAAGAAAACACAGATGATCCACTCAGCAGTGCTGGTTCCACATTTAAAGTGAAGGTCAATTTTCATGTGAAAGTGCCCCGTTTTTTTAAAAAAAACTATTAAAAATAAGGGCACTTTCATTCATGAAAATTGACATTTCAGCCAGTTTTTTTAAAAAATCCAACTTACCTTTTCTTCTTGAAGCCGCTCCAAGTGCTTCACCAGCCCGTCGCAAGCCTCTTCATGCATCAGCAATGACTATTCCGGCATCCTCCCATCACGGCTTCCCCCCGGGATAATCATTGCCTAAGGCAACGCCCGTGATTGGAGGAAGCCGGTTTTGTCATTGCTGGGTAAGTAAACCAGGAAGAAGCAGGCAGAGCATTGTTTCAGAACGGCAAATCCAACGTTTCAGAAGAACAATGGTAACCATTTTTAAAATAACGGTGCTATGTCAATTTTCATGAATGAAAAGTGCCCCCTGTTTTTAATAGTTTTTTTTTTTTTTTAAACGGGCCACTTTCACATGAAAATTGACCTTCACTTTAAGTCCTGTATTTCTACTGTGTGTTTAACCCCATTGTTGGTATTAGACTACTGTGTGTATTAACCCCCTCAGAGTATGTAATTTTAAGACTAATGGATTAAATTGTCATTGTATGAATGCCTTTTTAACATAGCAGCAATATTATAACAGATTCTACACCTTGTTTGCTGTAATTGTTTTTTTAATGAACAAACTCCACCCACCACTTTCCTTTATTTGGAGAGCCAATCCAGAATTTAGTCTGCCAAACAATAATATGTAAAATAAGTAGAAATGCCAGTGGCTTTAAAAGTTAAAAGAACCTTTATTTTTCAACAGTGCAGGGTCCAGCAGTTACAACAAGCAATGTTCCGGGCACACACTTAGCCCTTATTCATGCTTAATGCTTGGCCCCTTATTCATGCTTAATGGTTTTAGCCCTTATTCATGCTTAATGGCTAAGTGTTTGCCAAAACATTGCTTGTTGTAGCTGTTGGGACTCTGCACTGTTGAAAAATAAAAGTCCTTACAACTTTAAAGCAGCTGGCGTTTATACTTATTTTACATATTTATGGCCATGGTAAGCCCACTCTGTACACTGCTGGTTGGAGTGCTGGTTCCAATGTTAAATTTTGTTTAGTCTGCCAAAAAACAGGGATTGTACCCTATAATCTCAGAGTGTTTAAATCGCAATATTGCTCTTCAAATCTTGTTTTAGATGCTTTAACCCCTTATTACATGTTTTTACATTTACTTAAAGCAGGGGTGTCCAAACTTTGCTCTCCAGAGGTTTTGGAACTACATTTCCCATGATGCTCAGCCCAGCATTTTATCTAGCTGAGCATCATGGGAAATGTAGTTCCAAAACCTCTGGAGAGCAAAGTTTGGACACCCCTGACTTAAAGGACAAAAAATCATACAATTTTAAACAAATTTACAATATACTTCTGTTAGCAAATTGTCTTTGTTCTTTCATTATATTTTGTTGAAAAGCAGGAAGGTATGTTCAGGAGTGGGCACATGTGTGCAGCACTATATGGCAGCAGTTTTACAACAATGTTATAATGTTAGCAAGAGCACTAGATGGCAGCACTATTTCCTGTCATGTAGAGCTCCAGAAATGAGCACAGTGCCTATCCAGATATCTCTTTAACAAAGAATATCATGAGAATGAAGCAAATTTTGATAATAAAAGTAAATTGGAAACTTTTGTAAAATTTGCATTCTCTATCTGAATCATGAAAGAAACATTTTGGGTTTCATGTCCCTTTAATGTATTGATTATTTCCTTAAACTGTAAACTTTTATGACGGCACTTCAAAAAAAGAAAGAAACAAATTATATACCAATATTTTAACGAGGTTACACTTTTTCCATTCTCTGTCTTTATACTACACTTCTAATTTCATTGTACGTCATTCCCTTCAACACCTATGGTCAGAAGTTTCAATTGAATTAAAAAGACACATGAAAGCGATGTATCTGCCTTTAGTTTTTAAAACCATTCAGTATCTGCAACGATTCATTCTTTGGATGTCACTCCAGCTGCATAGTATTTCATGACCAGGACATCAATGAACATGCCAGCAGATTAGAACATAATCTTATAAAAGCACATTTTTTAGTTTGTTGTATTGTTCCTGACTGCTGGAGGCAGAACATAGGCAGTGTTTCAGCATAAATGACTTTCGATTCTTTTTTGTTGTACCTGTCTTTGTAACCATTTTGAATAAAGAAAATTAAGCAGTAGGAAAAAAAAAAAACATCCTTGGGCATAGTGCCAATCTTATCATTTTTCTTTTCTTTTTAAAGGGGTATTCATCTGAAAATCAACCCCCTTAAAAAAAAAAATAATAATAATAAAAATATATATATATATATATATATATATAATATATATATTATATTTATATCAAGCATTTGTAAAATAAACTATGCTTTATTTACTGATTATTAAAGGTACATTTCATATGCAAAAGGATGCATTAGAGCATTTTGCAAATGGGGTTTAAATGCATATAGCAATAAATAATAATAATAATTATTACTCTTAATAGTTTATATTTAGCTTGCTTACATTTGGTATAATTTAATGGTGTGGTTTCCAGTCCACTGCCTGCCAGGAAAAAACTGACCCTAACAACATGATATATGTTTTCTGATGAACAAAATAACTCTATTTTATTAATAAGCCACACTCGCCAAGATAAACGCATTCTAATTCTAAACACTTTTCAATTCTTGGACAGCAAAGTAGAGCAAGCCTTGCTAACAATACTTTTTTTTTATAATTTGTATGCAGATCTTTTGCAGTACAGTGGTTTTTTTAAATAAAGATTCCAAAAGAATGAAGAAAAATTGATAATAGGAGGTAAATTAGAAATTTTGCTTAAAATTGCCTGCTCTGTCTGAATCATGAAAGAAAAAAAATGTCCTATCCCTTTAATTTCTTTCTATGTTCTGTGCATCTATTTAACTAAATAGTAAAATGATATATATATATATGTATGTATGTGTATATATATATATATATATATATATATTATATATATATATATAATATATATATATATATAATATTTATGTGAATAAACATTTGGAAAATGTATCCGGAAATGTGCATTTCATCATTAACTCACATGTGCTAATATCTTTGGACAAAAAATAAATAAATAGGTAGACTTACTGGGGCCGAATTATCAATCTTCGAATGGAGCTTGATGCCCCTGTTATCCGTGCGAGCCTTCAGGCTCGCCGGAAAAGGCAGTTAAGAAGCAGCGGTCTAAAGACCGCTGCTCCATAACTTGTCTGCCTGCTCTGAGGTTGCGGACATCAATTTGCCCGATCCTATATGATTGGGCTGATTGACACCCCCCAAATCTGTCCGCAAATCTGCAGGGGGCGGCATTGCACAAGCAGTTCACAAGAACTGCTTGGTGCAATGATAAATGCTGACAGTCTATGCTGTCTGCATTTTTGATGTGCAACGGACATGATACGCTACATTGTATCATGTCCGCTTGCACTTTAATAAATCGGCCCTATTGTATTAAATTTGTATTAACTAATGTTAAAGTATTTTTGTTACAATTTTCAGTAATAATATCAATCTTTTAAGTAATGTAATATTGCCAGATTTTTTAGAATAAAATGTAGATGAGTTTTTAGTACACAGATCATTGAAAACTTTTTTTTTTTTTTTTTTGCTTTCTTGAACAGGTGTGTACGGCCCCTGACCGCTGGGTGATGAACAGCAATGATTGTGGCGGAATGCACCAGTCTCCGATAGATATTGCAGATTACAATGCTCAGATCCGAGACGAGTACCAGGAGCTGCAACTGGAAGGTTTTGATAATGAATCTTCAAACAGAACGTGGATGAAGAACACAGGAAAAACAGGGTTATATTTATTTATTTGCATGTTGCTCTTAAAACCATTTGTATTTATGTATATATGTGTGCTTGTGTGTCATTTATATATTATACATTTGTATTACTCTATTTTACCAGTCATGAAAATAACAAGCTTTGCGGTAGCACTTTGCACTTGAATTCATTAACCAGAGGTCAGACCTCTGCTTAATTAAATACATGCCCCCCAGTTTCCCCCCAAAATAAAGTGCAATATTCCTTTTTAAAAATAAAAATTAAATAGCATCTTTTTTTTTAATTAACTGCACAAAGCAGTTATAAGGGGTTAAAGTGAGGGGAGGCGGGGTATATAAAAAAATAACAGCACTGAAAAGTGCCCTTATATAGCAGTCTATTTGGGACTATGTTCAAATTTGTAAATATAACTTATATGTATATACAAAAATAAACACATATTTATGCATATATTCATATACATATATATTTAAACTTTGCTGCGCTAGGTTCTGTGCAGTGTATATCAGCATCAAACATGTCTCCATGCAATTGCACTCAACTTGTATACTAGCACACATTTGCATGCTCAGGTATTACTCAGTGGAGCACAAATAGCGCGCTTGCAAAAGCGCAAATTTGTGCTCCACTCATAATCTAGCCCCATGTTGTTTGAACACTGGTGCACAGGTCCTCACAGCATATGTGCGTATGATGCTGAAAACAGTGATCCCTTTAAACTCTGCAAAGTGGTTAAAGGGACACTGAACCCAAATTTTTGCTTCATGATCAGATAGAGCATGCAATTTTAAGCCACTTTCTAATTTATTCCAATTATTTTTTCTTTGTTCTCCTGCTATCTTTATTTCAAAAAGAAGACATCTAAGCTTTTTTTATTCAGAACTCTTGACAGCACTTTTTTATTGGTGGATGAGTTTATCCACCAATCAGCAAGAACAATACAGGTTGATCACCAAAAATGGGCCGGCATCTAAACCTACTTTCTTGCATTTCAAATAAAAGATACCAAGAGAATGAAGAAAATTTGATAATAGGAGTAAATTAGAAAGTTGCTTAAAATGTCATGCACTATCTGAATCACGAAAGAAAAAATTTGGGTACAGTGTCCCTTTAAACATATAGATGGCTGCAGAGCCAATTACAGTAGACCACCAACCGCCAGGTAGCTCCCAGTGGTGCATATTTTTTATACATGTTTTGTATATGCACCTAGCTTATTCTGAAAGAGCTGTCAGATGTAATGGGATTGTGAGCTCAGTTCATAATGAAAGTGCAGCTTTTTGCCATGTTCTGTATATGCACCTAGTTTATTCTGAATAAGCTGTAAGATGTATGGGATGCGAGTTCAGTTCATCTGAAAAGTGCAGCCTTTTCCATGTTTTATATATGTATTCCCGAGGGAAGTCACAAGCTAGCTTCGCAGCTTCTCTCACTGATGCATCTGGCTATAGCAAAAACAAATCCTCTACCTTTTTTTTTTTTGGTTTGTTTTCTTTATTTTATGATAAAGCCCTAGTGGGATTTGCAACCCAGTGGATAGCTGTCTGTGTCACTCCAAGTGCTATTCAGTTTATTCAGGGGCATAGGTTGTGTATCCAGTCAACTCAGAGTGCAGCTTTTGCCCATGTTCTGTATATGCACCTAGCTTATTCTGAAAGAGCTGTCAGGTGTCTGGGATGTGAGCTCAGTTAATTCTGAGAGTGCAGCTTTTGCCATGTTTGTATATGCACCTAGTTTATTCTGAAAGAGCCGTCAGATGTATGGGATGTGAGCTCAGTTCATTCTGAGAGTGTAGCTTTTGCCATGTTTTGTATATGCACCTAGTTTATTCTGAAAGAGCCGTCAGATAGTATGGGATGTGAGTTCAGTTCATTCTGAAAGTGCAGCTTTTGCCATGTTTTGCATATGCACCTAGTTTTATTCTGAAAGAGCTGTCGGATGTGTGGGATGTGAGCTCAGTTCATTCTGAGAGTGTAGCTTTTGCCATGTTTTGTATATGCCACCTAGTTTATTCTGAAAGAGCCGTCAGATGTATGGGATGTGAGTTCAGTTAATTCTGAAAGTGCACGCTTATGTCATTGTTTTGTATATGCACCTAATTTATTCTGAAAGAGCTGTCAGATGTATGATGTATGATGTGAGCTCAGTTAATTCTGAAAGTGCAGCCTTTTGCCATGTTCTGTATATGCACCTAGCTTATTCTGAAAGAGCTGTCAGGTGTCTGGGATGTGAGCTCAGTTAATACTGAGAGCGCAGCTTTTGTCATGCTTTGTATAAGCACCTAGTTTATTCTGAAAGGGCTGTCAGATGTATGGAATGTGAGCTCAGTTCATACTGAAAGTGCAGCTTTTTGCCATGGACTGTATATGCACCTAGTTTATTCTGAAAGCTGTCAGATGTGTGGGATGTGAGCTCAGTTCATTCTGAGAGTGCAGCTTTTGCCATGTTTTGTATATGCACCTAGTTTATTCTGAGAGAGTTGTCAGATGTATGGGATGTGAGCTCAGTTCATTCTGAGAGTGCATCATTTTCTATGTCTTATATATGTATTTCTAGGTAAGTCCACAGCTAGCTTGAGCTTCTCTCACAGATGCATGTAAGCGTCTGGCTAATAGCGAAAACAAATCCTACATTTTTTTTTGTTTTGTTTCTTATGTGATAAAGCCCTAGTGGGGGGTTTGCACCCAGTGGATAGCAGTACTGTGTCACTTGTAAGTGCTATTCAGTTTATTCAGGGGCATAGGTTGTGTATCCAATCAATGCAGCCCTTTGCCATTCAATGCAGAAAATATTTTATAGTCACTAGTTGTCTGAATGTTTTCTGATAGGCTGCCATTACATGTGTGTTTTATTTTAAACTGATTAGACAGCAGTGAGCTTTGTTTATATTAAAGGGACATACATCCATAAAGTTGTTTTATTTCTAAACATCAGACAGTTTCTTAACATGCTGAATATTGTCCTTTTCATTTCTTTGAAAGCCCCAAAGGCTTCAATGCCTTTGGCACTTCCCACTGCCTTCAAAATAGGTGCATTTCACGGTCAGTGGAAATTACTAGAGGCAGCATTGTCATGTCACCTTTCCAAAGAATGAACTGGAGAATCTATTAGAGTGTAAAGAAACTATTAGATGTTCAGAAATAAACAAGCTTGGTAAACCTGATTAATAAGCTTAGGGAAATTGTGATGTCCCATTGCAGATGTATAAACTATTTTTATATATATTACACTACAAGATTCCATGTGAAATGGTTAGTTGTAAAAAAAAAAAAAAAAAAAAAAAAAGACGTAAAGGGATACTTAACCCAATTTTTTTTCTTATATGATTCAGATAGAACATGCAATTTAAGCAACTTTCTAATTTATTCCTATTTTCCTCCAACATAGGTGTGTCCGGTCCACGGCGTCATCCTTACTTGTGGATATTCTCTTCCCCAACAGGAAATGGCAAAGAGCCCAGCAAAGCTGGTTCACATGATCCCTCCTAGGCTCCGCCTACCCCAGTCATTCTCTTGCCGTTGTACAGGCAACATCTCCACGGAGATGGCTTAGAGTTTTTTAGTGTTTAACTGTAGTTTTTTATTATTCAATCAAGAGTTTGTTATTTTGAAATAGTGCTGGTATGTACTATTTACTCAGAAAACAGAAAGGAGATGAAGATTTCTGTTTGTATGAGGAAAATGATTTTAGCAACCGTCACTAAACTCCATGGCTGTTCCACACAGGACTGTTGAGAGCAATTAACTTAGTTGGGGGAAACATTTGAGCAGTCTCTTGTGCTTGAGGTATGACACATTCTAACAAGACGATGTAATGCTGGAAGCTTCATTTTCCTATGGGATCCGGTAAGCCATGTTTATCAAGATCGTAAATAAGGGCTTCACAAGGGCTTATTAAGACTGTAGACTTTTTCTGGGGCTAAATCGATTCATTTTTAACACATAATTAGCTTGAGGAATAATTTATTCTGGGTTTTTTGATATATAATATCGGCAGGCACTGTTTTAGACACCTTATTCTTTAGGGCTTTCCCAAATCATAGGCAGAGCCTCATTTTCGCGCCGGTTGTTGCGCACTTGTTTTTGAGAGGCATGACATGCAGTCGCATGTTGAGAGGAGCTCTGATACTTAGAAAAGACTTCTCTGAAGGCGTCATTTGGTATCGTATTCCCCTTTGGGCTTGGTTGGGTCTCAGCAAAGCAGATACCAGGGACTGGTAATGGGAGGTTAAAGTTTAAAAACGGCTCGGTTCCGTTATTTTAAGGGTTAAAGCTTCCAAATTTGGTGTGCAATACTTTTAAGGCTTTAAGACATGTGGGGAAAATGGAGTGAATTTTGAACAATTCCTTCATGTTTTTTCGCAATTGCAGTAATAAAGTGTGTTCAGTTTAAAATTTAAAGTGACAGTAACGGTTTTATTTTAAAACGTTTTTTGTACTTTGTTATCAAGTTTATGCCTGTTTAACATGTCTGAACTACCAGATAGACTGTGTTCTGAATGTGGGGAAGCCAGAATTCCCATTCATTTAAATAAATGTGATTTATGTGACAATGACAATGATGCCCAAGATGAATTCCTCAAGTGAGGGGAGTAAGCATGGTACTGCATCATTCCCTCCTTCGTCTACACGAGTCTTGCCCACTCAGGAGGCCCCTAGTACATCTAGCGCGCCAATACTCCCTTACTATGCAACAATTAACGGCTGTAATGGATAATTCTGTCAAAAACATTTTAGCCAAAATGAACACTTATCAGCGTAAGCGCGACTGCTCTGTTTTAGATACTGAAGAGCATGACGACGCTGATAATAATGGTTCTGAAGGGCCCCTAACCCAGTCTGATGGGGCCAGGGAGGTTTTGTCTGAGGGAGAAATTTACTGATTCAGGGAACATTTCTCAACAAGCTGAACCTGATGTGATTACGTTTTAAATTTAAGTTGGAACATCTCCGCATTCTGCTTAAGGAGGTATTATCCACTCTGGATGATTGTGACAAGTTGGTCATCCCCAGAGCAAACTATGTAAAATGGACAAGTTCCTAGAGGTCCCGGGGCTCCCAGAAGCTTTTCCTATACCCAAGCGGGGTGGCGGACATTGTTAATAAAGATGGGAATAGGCCCGGGTATTCCTTTCGTCCCTCCCCCACATATTTAAAAAATTGTTTCCTATGGTCGACCCCAGAAAGGACTTATGGCAGACAGTCCCCAAAGGTCGGGGAGCGGTTTCCCACTTTAAACAAACGCACCACTATACCCATAGAGGATAGTTGTGCTTTCAAAGATCCTATGGATAAAAAAATTAGAAGGTTTACTTAAAAAGATGTTTGTTCAGCAGGGTTACCTTCTACAACCAATTTCAATGCATTGTCCCTGTAGCTACAGCCGCATGTTTCTGGTTCGATGAGCTGATAAAGGCGGGTCGATAGTGATTCTCCTCCTTATGAGGAGATTATGGACAGACATCAATGCTCTCAAATTGGCTAATTCTTTCACCCTAGACGCCACTTTGCAATTGGCTAGGTTAGCGGCTAAGAATTCTGGTTTGCTATTGTGGCGCGCAGAGCGCTTTGGTTGAAATCTTGGTCAGCTGATGCGTCTTCCAAGAACAAGCTACTTAACATTCCTTTCAAGGGGAAAACGCTGTTTGGCCCTGACTTGAAAGAGATTATCATCTGATATCACTGGGGGTAAGGGCCACGCCCTTCCTCAGGATCGGCCTTTCAAGGCAAAAAAATAAACCTAATTTTCGTCCCTTTCGTAGAAGTGGACCAGCCCAAAGTGCTACGTCCTCTAAGCTAGAGGGTAATACTTCTCAAGCAAGCCAGCTTGGAGACCAATGCAAGGCTGGAACAGGGAAAAGCAGCAAGAAAACTGCCACTGCTACCAAGACAGCATGAAATGTTGGCCCCCGATCCGGGACCGGATCTGGTGGGGGGCAGACTCTCTCTCTTCGCTCAGGCTTGGGCAGAGATGTTCTGGATCCTGGGCGCTAGAAATAGTCTCCCAAGGTTATCTTCTGGAATTCAAGGGGCTTCCCCAAGGGGGAGGTTCACACAGGTCTCAGTTGTCTTCAGACCACATAAAAAGACAGGCATATCTTACATTGTGTAGAAGACCTGTTAAAACATGGGAAGTGATTCATCCTGTTCCATTAAGAGAACAAGGGATGGGGGTTCTACTCCAATCTGTTCATAGTTCCCAAAAAAGAGGGAACGTTCAGACCAATCTTGGATCTCAAGATCTTAAACAAGTTTCTCAAGGTTCCATCGTTCAAGATGGAAACCATTCGAACTATTCTTCCTTCCATCCAGGAAGGTCAATTCATGACCACAGTGGATTTAAAGGATGCGTATCTACATATTCCTATCCACAAGGAACATCATCGGTTCCTAAGGTTCGCATTCCTGGACAAGCATTACCAGTTCGTGGCGCTTCCTTTCGGATTAGCCACTGCTCCAAGGATTTTCACAAAGGTACTAGGGTCCCTTCTAGCTGTGCTAAGACCAAGGGGCATTGCTGTAGTACCTTACTTGGACGACATTCTGATTCAAGCGTCGTCCCTTCCTCAAGCAAAGGCTCACACGGACATTGTCCTGGCCTTTCTCAGATCTCACGGATGGAAAGTGAACGTGGAAAAGAGTTCTCTATCTCCGTCAACAAGGGTTCCCTTCTTGGGAACACTAATAGACTCCTTAGAAATGAGGATTTTTCTGACAGAGGCCAGAAAAACAAAACTTCTAGACTCTTGTCGGATACTTCATTCCGTTCCTCTTCCTTCCATAGCGCAGTGCATGGAAGTGATCGGTTGATGGTAGCGGCAATGGACATAGTTCCTTTTGCGCGCATTCATCTAAGACCATTACAACTGTGCATGCTCAGTCAGTGGAATGGGGACTATACAGACTTGTCCTCCGAAGATACAAGTAAATCAGAGGACCAGAGACTCACTCCTTGGTGGCTGTCCCTGGACAACCTGTCACAAGGGATGACATTCCGCAGACCGGAGTGGGTCATCGTCACGACCGACGCCAGTCTGATGGGCTGGGGGCGGTCTGGGGATCCCTGAAAGCTCAGGGTCTTTGGTCTCGGGAAGATCTCTTCTACCGATAAATATTCTGGAACTGAGAGCGATATTCAATGCTCTCAAGGCTTGGCCTCAGCTAGCGAGGGCCAAGTTCATACGGTTTCAATCAGAACAACATGACAACTGTTGCGTACATCAACCATCAGGGGGGAACAAGGAGTTCCCTAGCGATGGAAGAAGTGACCAAAATCATTCTATGGGCGGAGTCACACTCCTGCCACCTGTCTGCTATCCACATCCAGGAGTGGAAAATTGGGAAGCGGATTTTCTGAGTGTCAGACATTTGCATCGGGGGTAGTGGGAACTCCATCCCCCGGAAATCTTTGCCCAAGTCACTCAGCTGTGGGGCATTTCCAGACATGGATCTGATGGCCTCTCGTCAGACTTCAAAGTTCCTTGCTACGGGTCCAGATCCAGGGATCCCAAGGCGGCTCTAGTGGATTGCACTAGTAGCACCTTGGACCTTCAAAACTAGCTTATGTGTTCCCGCCGTTTCCTCTCATCCCCAGGCTGGTAGCACTGATCAATCAGGACTGAGGGCGTCGGTGATCTTGATAGCTCCTGCGTGGGCCACGCAGGACTTGGTATGCAGATCTGGTGAATATGTCATCGGCTCCACCTTGGCAGCTACCTTTGAGACGAGACCTTCTTGTTCAGGGTCCGTTCGAACATCCGACTCTGGTTTCACTCCAGCTGACTGCTTGGAGATTGAACGCTTGATCTTATCGAAGCGAGGGTTCTCAGATTCTGTTATCGATACTCTTGTTCAGGCCAGAAAGCCTGTAACTAGAAAGATTTACCACAAAATTTGGAAAAAATATATCTGTTGGTGTGAATCTAAAGGATTCCCTTGGGACAAGGTTAAGATTCCTAAGATTCTTATCCTTCCTTCAAGAAGGATTGGAAAAAGGATTATCTGCTAGTTCCCTGAAGGGACAGATTTCTGCCTTGTCTGTGTTACTTCACAAAAAGCTGGCAGCTGTGCCAGATGTTCAAGCCTTTGTTCAGGCTCTGGTTAGAATTAAGCCTGTTTACAAACCTTTGACTCCTCCTTGGAGTCTCAACTTAGTTCTTTCAGTTCTTCAGGGGGTTCCGTTTGAACCCTTACATTCCGTTGATATTAAGTTATTATCTTGGAAAGTTTTGTTTTTAGTTGCAATTTCTTCTGCTAGAAGAGTTTCGGAATTATCTGCTCTGCAGTGTTCTCCTCCTTATCTGGTGTTCCATGCAGATAAGTGGTTTTACGTACTAAACCTGGTTTTTCTTCCAAAAGTTGTTTCTAACAAAAACATTAACCAGGAGATTATCGTACTTCTCTGTGTCCGAAACCAGTTTCAAAAGAAGGAACGTTTGTTGCACAATTTGGATGTTTGTTCGCGCTCTAAAATTCTATTTAGATGCTACAAAGGATTTTAGACAAACATCTTCCTTGTTTGTTGTTTATCTCCGGTAAAAAGGAGAGGTCAAAAAGCAACTTCTACCTCTCTCTCTTTTTGATTAAAAGCATCATCAGATTGGCTTACGAGACTGCCGGACGGCAGCCTCCCGAAAGAATCTCCGGCTCATTCCACTAGGGCTGTGGCTTCCACATGGGCCTTCAAGAACGAGGCTTCTGTTGATCAGATATGTAGGGCAGCGACTTGGTCTTCACTGCACAACTTTTAACCCAAATTTTACAAGTTTGATACTTTTGCTTCTTCTGAGGCTATTTTTGGGAGAAAGAAGGTTTGCAAGCCGTTGGTGCCTTCCATTTAGGTGACCTGATTTGCTCCCTCCCTTCATCCGTGTACCTAAAGCTTTGGTATTGGTTCCCACAAGTAAGGATGACGCGTGGACCGGACACACCTATGTTGGAGAAATACAGAATTTTATGTTTACCTTATAAATTACTTTCTCCAACGGGTGGGTGTGTCCGGTCCACGGCCCGCCCTGGTTTTTTTTTTTAATCAGGTCTGATAATTTATTTTCTTTAACTACAGTCACCACCGGTACCATATGGTTTCTCCTATGCAAATATTTCCTCCATAACGTCGGTCGAATGAATGGGGTAGGCGGAGCCTAGGAGGGATCATGTGACCAGCTTTTGCTGGGCTCTTTGCCATTTCCTGTTGGGGAAGAGAATATTCCCACAAGTAAGGATGACGCCGATGGACCGGACACACGTTGGAGAAAGTAATTTATCAGGTAAACATAAATTCTGTTATCAGATTTTCTTCATTCTCTTTGTATCTTTATTTGAAAAAGCAGGAATGTAAGCTTATGAGCCGGCCCATTTTTTGTTCATCACCCTGGATAGCGTTTGCTGATTGGCTTCATTTAGCTACCAATCAGAAAGTGCATACACCAGGTGCTGAACCAAAGATGGGCCAGCTCATAAGCTTACATTCTTGCTTTTTCAAATAAGATAACAAGAGAATGAAGAAAAATTGATAATATGAGTAAATTAGAAAGTTGCTTAAATGGCATTCTCTATCTGAATCATAAATAAAATATTTGGGTTCAGTATCCCCTTTAAATAAAAAAACCCAGCTTAAAAAAAAAAAAAAAGAGTCTAATTGGAAGGCATGAAGAAACCTTAACAGGGAACAATACATTGTGGAGTACATTGGCATCAGTGCTTCATAAAGTAATTTGTGCTGGCAATTGTTGGATATATGTGTCTTTGCAAGAAAGGCTTAGCGTGTTTTATGTGCAGTGTCTGAGCTGGAAGTTCCTGTTATACTGTTGTAGAATGTGAGAGATGTCTTGTCTGCTAGAAGGATGCAATTGTAGAGGAAAACCCTAAATTAAAAGGGCCAATGTTAGATATGTTGGTTGCCTACCCTAAGGGGTAATTACCTTACAACTGAAGACCTACAGCTTAACCTGAATCATAGAGCTAATAAAATAACTGTGTATAACTATTTTATACAATGGCAGTGGAAATCTATAGTTCTCATTTTATTTAAGGTCAACTTTTGAAAGTACATAAGGGCATTTTTGGATTGTAAAGCAGCACATTTCGAATGCGATTTAACGCATTTTTAAAATTAATTTGCAAAATGATTGTCAAGTTATCATTGCTAGAATGATCATGTTCAATGTGCATGCAATTCGCTGCAGATTTGACTGCAGAATGTGTGCTGTATGCATTTGTAGTTCCAGCTGTATTCCCCAATCATTTATAGCAACATTTTTTGCACATACATCAATATTGCAACATTTTCAATTGTCATTAGAATACACTGTAGTTAAAGGGACACTGAACCCAATTTTTTTATTTTGTGATTCAGATAGAGCATGCAATTTTAAGCAACTTTCTAATTTAATCCTATTATCAATTTTTCTTCGTTCTCTTGCTATCTTTATTTGAAATAAAAGCCAGAACTCTGGACAGCACTTTTTGATTGGTGGATGGATTTTTTCCCAGGTTGTTCACCAAAATGGGCTGGCATCGAAACTTAGATTCTTGCATTTCAATAAAGATACCAAGAGAATAAAGAAAATGTGATTAATAGGGAGTAAATTAGAAAGTTGCTTAAAAAATTCATGCTCTATCTGAATCACAAAAGAAAAATTTTGGGTTCAGTGTCCCTTTAACCTGGTGATTTTAACCCATTTTCTGTCAGTAACACTAGACGTTACACAGTGCATTAACACACAAAAGCATTGATTTAACGCTTCAGCCAATAACACGACAGGTCATTGATTAAGAAACCCTTTCCACCAGCATCTCCCACAATAAACCTAACTTTTAGTCTCAAATAAAATGCTAACTGACATCTTGCTTGTTCCACTTCTTGCATAGAGTCTGGGTGCCCTCTATAATACTTAAGGGATACTAAACCCAATTTTTTTTCTTTCATGATTCAGATTCAGGATGCAATTTTAAGCAACTTTCCAATTTACCCCTATTTTTTCTCGTTCTCTTGCTGATCTTTTGTGATTTAGATAGAGCATCCCATTTTAAGCAACTTTCTAATTTACTCCTATTATAACATTTTCTTCATCCTCTTGGTATCTTTATTTGAAAGCAAGAATGTAAGTTTAGATGCCGGCCCATTTTTGGTGAAGAACCTGGGTTGTTCATGCTGATTGGTGGATAAATTTACCCACCAATAAACAAGTGCTGTCCAGGGTCTAAAAACAAAAAATACACACAGAGAAATGCACTCACAGGAACGAAACAATCAGCTCAATCCATTGGTGGCCTGTTACTGTTGATTTACCACCTGGTATCTAAAACAAAAAATGGCTGGCTCCTTAGCTTAGATTCCTTCTTTTTCAAATAAGATAGCAATAAAACGAAGAAAAATTGATAATAGGAATAAGTAGAAAGTTGCTTAAAATTGCATGCTCTATCTGAATCTCAAAAGGAAAAAAATTGGCTTTAGTTTCCATTTAAGCCAGATTAGAGAGCAGACCTGTTGAGAATGTAAGATGCATTCTGCCTCTTTTGAGCATGGGCAAAAACCAGACTTCCTGTGTCTCATTCATTCCCTGAATAGTAAACCAGCTCATATTACTGTAGAAGATTTGACATCAAGCTAGATATACCTTCCTGTAGACACCCCAGCCCTCTTGTATAGCTGTGACAGGAAGTAATGGACCGTGCACAAATAAAAAAAAAAAAAACATAAAAATAATCCTTATTAAAATAATTTAAAAAGATGAGCAATACCATATTGCAAAGTATAAGCCAATGCTTAGTGCACTTTTATTACAACAATGAAATAGACTGCTTTATATGCTTTTTAAATTTAGGAGCCAGTCAGTAAACTTAGTAGCCAGCTAAAGATTTGATTAGGAGACAAGTACTGATTTTATAGAGAAATTGTTTTGAAACCAAGATTCCTTTGCTCTTGTGATGTGTCAAGCCTGTAATATTTTACTAAATTAAATGACTTGGATGCATGCCATACCAAGGGTAAATAAATCTGTAACCGCCGAGTAAAATTTGAAACCTTTCCTTAATTCTCTGGCTTTATGACTTGGCACCCGTTTTTGGTATATTTCCAAGACTTTGAATTTACTTTTACCATTTTGGTTTTGTTGAATATGACTTACTATGAGATTAAGCTAAAAAGAATATACATGTCAAATCTAAATTGCAGCTCTTGAATTAATATGTGATTTATGTTGGTAAACGCACTTTTTTTTTTTTTTTTTTTTTGTATAGTAAGCAATGTCTTAACAAAAAAACAACTTTTACCGACTGTGCATGTGCAGGGACCATACAGACATTAACCACTTTTGACTGTGTACATCATGAGCATGCCAGCACTGAGGGCATGGAAATGACTAAATTAGAGGCACTGAACCCAATTTTTTTTTCATGATTCAGATAGAGCAGGCAATTTAAAGCAACTTTCTAATTTACTCCTATTATCAAATTCGTTCTCTTGCTATCTTTATTTGAAAAAAGAAGGCATCTAAGCTTTTTTGGGGATTAGAACTCTTGGCAGCACTTTTTTATTGGTAGATTAATTTATTCACCAATCAGCAAGAACAACCCAGGTTGTTCACCAAAAATTGTCCGGCATCTAAACTTACATTCTTGCATTTCCAATAAAGATATCAAGAGAATGAAGAAAATTTGATAATAGGAGTAAATTAGAAAGTTGCTTAAAATGTCATGCTCTATATGAATCACAAAAGAAAAAACTGGATTCAGTGTCCAAAGGGACAGTCTAGTCAAAATTAAACTTTCATGATTCCAATAGGGCATGCAATTTTAATCAACATTCCAATTTACTTTTATCATAAAATTAACTTTCGCTCTCTTTGTATTCTTTGTGGAAATCCAAACCTAGGTAAGCTCACATGCTTATTTATAAGCCATTGAACTTCCTCTATCTCAATGCATTTTGACAGTTTTTTTACAGACACTGCTAGTTGATGTGTCATATAGATACCATTGTGCTCATTCCTGTTGAGTTATTTATGAGTCAGCACTGATTAGCTAAAATGTAAGTCTGTCAGAAGAACTGAGATAAGGGGGCAGTCTGCAGAGACATAGATACAAGGTAATCACACAGGTAAAAAGTGTATTAGTATAACCGTGTTGTTTATGCAAAACTGGGGAAAGGGGAAAAAGGGTTTATCTATCTCTTTAAACAATAAACATTATGGTGTAGACTGTCTCTTAAGATCATCTATATTTGACTTATTTTGAAAGAGCAATTGCACAGTTTGTCTCTGGCATTTTTTTACTTTTCAAAATGTAATTATGATTGTTTAAGGTAATTTCCTACATGGTGGCTAAGTCAATATTGTGTGTTACTTTGCCTAATGAAGGGGTTAAATCCACTGCCGTGTGTTTTACTGGGTGAAAACAGGGATACATCACTAATACATTAAGGTCCAGATTACAAGAGGAGCACTAATTAACTCTCCCGCTCAAGCGTTTAATTGTGCTAGAAGTAAGCTTTTTGCGCTCGTCGGGTTGCGCTCATAATATGAATTGAAAGTAAACCTTTTTTTGATCGTGCGCTAACCTGGCGAGCACAAAAAGTCCGAAATAGAATATCACTTGTGCGTTCACATATTGCCCCACTAGAAGTCATGGAAAAAAAAAATAACATCCCAATCTCGAGGCAAAACTGATTGCATATTCTTATATGCGGTAAGTTGATATGAAAATATGAATATTTCACATTCCAATTCTTCTTCAAATACAAGAATATGCTCTATTTATCATAAATACATACTTCTACATTATATATATGATGGTATTTTGATTATATATACAGGTGTAATGTATATATATATATATATATATATATATATATATATATATATATATATAGTGTGTGTGTTTATATATGTATATAAATATAAATAAAATCTAATTAGGAATACAGTATCTATAAATACATAGACCCTATTCTGGCTATGTACAGAACATTGGAATGTGAAATATTTACAGTAAATTCCAAGTTAAAACCTTTATTTAAAAGGAATAATTGCATAAATGTTTTCAGGTTTTTATCCAGTCAACACAGTTTAATTTGCACATTCACAAATGCAAGATACAAGTCAATGCAATAGCACTTAGTCTGAACTTCAAATGAGTAGTAGATTTTTTTTTATGACAATTTAAGTTGTCTATTTTCACTCTCACTGTACCATGTGACAGCCATCAGCCAATCACAAATGCATACACATACCATGTGACAGCCATCAGCCAATCACAAATGCATACATGTTTGTTCTGTGAATTCTTGAACATGCTCAGTAGGAGATGGTGATTCAAATGCTTAAATAAAAAAAAGACTGCACATTTTGTTAATGGAAGTAAATTGGAAAGTTGTTTAAAATTGCCTGATCTATCTGAATAATGAAAGTTTAATTTTGATTGAGTGTCCTTTTAACTGCAAAGGACTCCAATGCACTTCTATATACTGTATGTTTTATGTATACATATGTATTTACATACATATATACACATATAAACACAAATACATATGTATGTACACACACATATATAGTCTGCTTTTTACAGTTATGCTGCATCACTTTCAAGAGATTTAGCATATGAGTATTATGTCCCCTTTAAATATATAACAATATGTTTGGCAGAGTGTTTGCAATGAAAAAAAAAAGCGTTTACTTTGTATCATTACTGCTAAATAAGCTGCTGTTTGATGAAGGACCTTCTGAGATTATCCACAAAATAAAAATGCAGTGAGATGGACAATTAACTAAGCATTTCAAACTGTACATATTTCTTAGCACTTCCTTAAGTAATTTATTCTTATTATACATAAAATGACCTCCAAGGGTATGCAATGAATCATTAACAGCAGATCAAGTATTTATATGAATTCAAGATATTTATATTACACAAGTTGGTCCTTGGATACATTAGGTATAAGTCTCAGTTGAATGTATATATGATTAAATATTTTAACAGCTAGGGATTATGAATAGAAATATTTTTATTGTCCTTCATATGTTTATTACTTGTGCTGAAAAGTATACAAATACACACTGCACTTCTTTTGTTTGTTAAAAATATGTAAACCCTTGCAGTTCAACCAGACATATGCTGGTTACGGTACCTTAAGTGAACACACACCAAGTGCCATAAAACAGGTTGAGGATCTGTGCATATCCTAAAGGGTGAATTAAGTAAAAAATAGTTTGCATAAAATTTTTTTTTACAAAATTGTTGGGAAGTATTTTAAAATAATTTTTCAAAAATAAGCAAAAATACTTAAAATAGCCAAGCTGTCCGGGCACTGTGCTCCACCCCTCTTGATTAGACACAGGCTTTGTATTTCGACTGAATTCACAGCTTCAATGCATGCTCAGCAGATATTCCCTATTTATATGTGTATTTTACCAATATATATATATATAATATTATATATATATATATATATATATATATAATATGTATATATATTATATATATATATATATATATATATATATATATATATATATATATATATATATATATGCTACTGTCATAAAAGGAATTGTGTGGGGGAGTTAGAACTGTACAATTCAGAAACTTAAAAGAAAGGGTTAATAGGTGATGCACTGACAGTATAAATTTGCAGGTAACGTAATTAATGTACATATTATATTTTTGTCTCTTTCTCAACTTGTTTTATCTCCCTTTAAATAGATAAAAGGTCATTATGATTAGCTAGAGCATGTAATTTCATTATTAGTTACTACAAGGCTTTTTTGACAGTCTACACCAGAATGTGTTATTGTTTAAAAATATAAATAATGCCTTTACTACCCATTCCCCAAGCTTTGCAAAACCAACATTGTTATATTAATATAATTTATAAACTTTAAACCTCATAAATACCTGCCTGTTTCTAAGCCACTAAAGGACAGCCTCTTATCACATGCTTTTGTATTTGCTCACATGATTTGCTAGTCATGTGATCCATATAGATAACATTGTGCTAACCGCTGTGGTTTGTGGCGCAGACACTGCCCTAATTGGATAAAATGCAGTCAATAGATTATAAATAAAAAAGTATGTATCAGGGGGTTGTCAGAAGAGGCTTAGATAAAAGGTAATCACAGAGGTAAAAAGTATATTAATATAACTGTGTTGGTTGTGTAAAACTGGGAATGGGTAATAAAGGGATTATCTATCTTTTTAAAGAATAAACATTTTGGAGTAGACTGTCCCTTTAAAGAAACCACTCAATACAGTAGAACTACATAATAAACAAGTACATAATAAAAAGACAATGCAGTAGAACTTTTCTGTCCCCCTATATCATGTGACAGATGACAGCCAATCACAGACTAGGTATACATATACCCTGTGAGTTTATGCAAATGCTCAGTTGGAATCTTCTTCCCAAGAGACTTTGAATACAATAATACTGTGCAAATTTGATAATGGAATTAAATTGAAAAGCACTGCATGCGCTATCTAAAGTATACATTTTATTTTGACCTTTAAACCTCCGCAAATCAGTTAAGGGGACATGAAACTCAAAAGTTTAGTTTACTGAGAATGGAGTGGGAGATGAAATGAACAGAATGAGCTAAGTTTTCTTCATTTTTTTTTTGCCAGTTTGTTTGAATTAATTAGCCAAGTAGTCTATTTATGTCTATTTATCTATCTTTATCTATATTTTTCTATCTCTGTCTATCTTTATTTATCTCCATCTATCTGTATCTGTTTATCTATCTTTATCTATCTATAGTTATCTATCTCTGTCAATCTTTCTTTATCTATCTATCTATTTGTATTTATCTCTCTCTCTCTGTGTCTCTCTCTGTTTTCTCACTGTCTCTCTCTCTCTCTCTCTCTCTGTCTCACCTCTCTCACTCTCACTGTCTATCTGGATACTGGCTCCCAGTAGTTTTTTTAATTATATAATTTGAGATCTTTAGATCATATGATAGATGCAGACGCTTGCTGAGTTCTATCACACAGAGCACATATCTATCTGTATTTATCTCTCTCTCTCTCTCTCACGCTCTCTCTCTCTCTCACCTGTCTCTCTCTCTCTCTCTCACTCCTCACTCACTCACTCTCACTCACTCACTCACTCCTCACTCACTCACTCACTCTCACTGTCTATCTGATACTGGCTCCCAGTAGTTTTTTAACTTATATAATTGAGATCTTTAGATATATGATAGATGCTGGACTCTTGCTGAGTTCTATCACACAGAGCACATATCTATCTGTATTTATCTCTATCTCTCTCTCTCCTCACTGTCACCTCTCTCACTCTCTCACTGTCTATCTGATACTGGCTCCCAGTAGTTTTTTTAATTATATAATTGAGATCTTTAGATCATATGATAGATGCTGGACTCTTGCTGAGTTCTATCACACAGAGCACATTATCTATCTATCTATCTATCTATCTATCTATCTATCTATCTGTATTTATCTCTATCTCGTTCTCACTCTCACTCTCTCACTCTCTTCACTCTCACTCTCTCACTCTCACTCTCTCTCTCTTCTCTCTCTCACTCACTCACTCACTCACTCACTCACTCACACTCTCTCTCTCTCTCTCTCTCTCTCTCTATCTCTCTATCTTTCATATGATACTGGCTCCCAGTAGTTCTTTCTTTTATATAATTGAGATTCTTTGATCATATGATAGATGCAGGACTCTTGCTGAGTTCTATCACACAGAGCACATAGCAAATGCAGAATATAGCAAAAACCAGCAAGCTCCAATAGCAAACACAGCATAATGAACAATGAATTATACCCCCATCAAGACTTCTGAGAGGAAAGGGGGGAGTTTAGTGAATCATACCTCGTTCATTTATTTATTTATTGCTCAAATAAGTTATGTATATTGCACACTGTGACATGGATGTAAGATATTCTGATGGTCAGTATGTGCTCCTGACAGTACACAGCCCAGGCTTAATGATATTGATAACCTGTTCTATTCATCAAATGGTTCTGTCTGCGGAAGTCAGGGGATGCAAGGCAATGCTAGCCACATGACAACTTAGCAATAGCATTTGGCTCCCTGATGGGACGTTGATAGTAAAGTCAGAAAAGCCCATATCTGGGAGAAAAGGGAAGTGAGAGAATGCTGGTCTGAAATGCATTACATCTGGATTTGATACCAGTATTTTTTATTGTACCAAAAATGACAGCAAAAAAACACACATATATATATACAGTGGATATAAAAAGTCTACACACCCCTGTTAAAATGGTAGATTTCTGTGATGTAAAAAAATGAGACAAAGATAAATCATTTCAGAACTTTTTCCACCTTTATTGTGACCTATAAACTATGCAACTCAATTGAAAAACAAACTGAAATCTTTTAGGTGAAGGGAAGTAAAAATAAAAAAATATGGTTGCATAAGAGTGCACAACCTTAAACTAATACTTTGTTGGAGCACCTTTTGATTTTATTACAGCACTCAGTCTTTTTGAATATGAGTCTATCAGCATGGCACATCTTGACTTGGCAAGATTTGCCCACTCTTCTTTGCAAAAACACTCAAAATCTGTCAGATTGCGAGGGCATCTCCTGTGCACAGCCCTCTTCAGATCACCCCACAGATTTTTGATTGGATTCAGGTCTGGGCTCTGGCTGGGCCATTCCAAAACTTTTATCTTCTTCTGGTGAAGCCATTCCTTTGTTGATTTGGATGTATGCTTTGGGTCGGTGTCATGCTGAAAGATGAAGTTTCTCTTCATGTTCAGCTTTCTAGCAGAAGCCTGAAGGTTTTGTGCCAATATTGACTGGTATTTGGAACTGTTCATGAATTCTCTCTACCTTGAATAAGGACCCAGTTCCAGCTGAAGAAAAACAGACCCAAAGCATGATGCTACTACCACCATGCTTCACTGTGGGTATGGTGTTCTTTTGGTGATATGCAGTGTTGTTTTTGCGCCAAACATATATTTTGGAATTATTGCCAAAAAGTTCAACCTTGGTTTCATCAGACCATAACACCTTTTCTCACATGCTTTTGGGAGACTTCAGATGTGTTTAGCTGGGCTTGCATGTTTTTCTTTGTAAGAAAAGGCTTCCATCTTGCCGTCTACCCCAAAGCCCAAACATATGAAGAATATGGGAGATTGTTGTCACATGTACCACACAGCCAGTACTTGCCAGATATTCCTGCAGCTCTTTTAATGTTGATGTAGGCCTCTTGGTAGCCTTCCAGACCAGTTTTCTTCTCGTCTTTTCATCAATTTTGGAGGGACATCCAGTTCTTGGTAATGTCATTGTTGTTCAATATGTTCTCCACTTGATGATGACTGTCTTCACTGTGTTCCGTGGTATATCTAATGCCTTGGAAATTATTTTGTACCCTTCTCCTGACTGATACCTTTTAACAATGAGATCCGTCTGATACTTTGGAAGCTCTCTGCGGACCAAGGCTTTTGTGTAGGACGCAACTATGAAAATGTCAGGAAAGACCTACTAGAACAGCTGAACTTTATTCAGTGTTAATCAGAGGCACTTTAAATTATGGCAGGTGTGTGAGGACTCTTATTTAACATGGTTTTGAATGTGATTGCTTAATTCTGAACACAGCTACATCCCCAGTTATAAACAAATAACTTCAAAATAAAAAAAACAAATAAACAATCTTTGCTTCATCAGTCCACAGCACCTTCTTTCAAAATGAAGCTGGCTTGTCCAAATGTACGTTTGCATACCTCAAACGACTCTGTTTGTGGCGTGGCATCACTCTCCCATACATCTTCTCCTTATGCAAATTGCACTGAATTGTTGAACGATGCACAGTGACCAAATCTGCAGCAAGATGATGTTGTAGGTCTTTGGAGGTGGTCTGTGGACTGTTTTTGATAGTTTTCACCATCCTTTGCCTCTCCGATATTTTACTTGGCCTTCCATTTCTGGCCTTAACAAGAACTGTGCCTTTAGTCTTCCATTACCTCACTGTGTTCCTCACAGTGGACACTGACAGCTTGAATCTCTGCGATAGCTTTTTGTAGCCTTCCCCTAAACCATAATGTTGAACAATGTTTGTTTTCAAGTCATTTGAGAGTTGTTTTGAGGCCCCCATTTTGCCACTCTTCAGAGAAGAGTCAAAGAGAACAACTTGCAATTGGCCACCTTAAATACCTTTTCTCATGATTGGATGCACTTGTCTATGAAGTTCAAGGCTTAATGGGCTCACCAAACCAACTGTGTGTTCCAATTAATCAGTGCTAGGTAGTTACAGGTATTCAAATCAACAAAGTGACAAGGGTGCCCAAATATATGCACCTGTCTAATTTCAATTGATGCATATTGCACATTTTCTGTTAATCCAAAAAAAATCATTTCACTACTGAAATATTACTGTGTCCTTCAGTTATTTGATAGATCAAAATGAAATTGCTAATCCAAACACCCAATTATTTATAAATGAAAATCATGGAAATTGTCAGGGGTGCGTATACTTTTGCATACGACTGTATATGGTGGAAAAGCAAGCAGGGATACTTGCCTAGATGTGCTAATTTCCTATGCAATTTTTTTTTATTGAGATACTGTATGTATGTATGTGTATATATATATATATATATGTATATATGTGTATATATATATGTGTGTGTGTGTGTGTGTATATATATATATATATATATATATATATATATATATATATATATATATATATATATATATATATATATATATATATATACACATGCATGCATACATACATACATACATACATACATACATACATACATACATGCATTCACGCTCTGACACGGCACAGGCACACACTAACCCAGACATTTGTATATCCTAGGCTTGACTCCGCTTCAATCCCGGACACACAAAGGAAAACCCAAAATTTCCAGGTCATTCCTGGATAGTTCTAAAACTGGTTTAGTTTATGTTTTAAATAAAACTCATCTGCATGCTTATATGTTAAAAAATATGTAAAATGAAGCATACTAAATAAAAAAAAAAAAAAAACTTTATTGCAAATCTTTGAAACCAATTTGAAAAGCACTTAGAACAAAACATACTGTTTTATGACCGTGTCATCGTGTTCATTATTTTATTTGTAGCACATAAAGAATGATTTTTCTTAACATCTTTTTTTTTTTTCCCCAGTGCAAATATTATTTGAATTGTTTGATTTCCAGAGAGGTGCTAATAGAATGTTACTTTAGTAGAATCAATATTTAAAAAAAAAAATGTAATTGCCAACGCTTTTTTTAAATTTTATTTTTTTATATTTCCTTTTTCCTAACAGTTGCCATCCTCCTAAAGGATTATTATTTTATCAGCGGAGCAGGCCTGCCAGGCAGGTTTAAGGCTGAGAAAGTTGAATTCCACTGGGGACAAAGTAATGCATCAGCAGGCTCTGAACACAGCATCAACGGGAGAAGGTTCCCTGTCGAGGTGAGAAGAGCGATACATGCTTGTTTTACTAAATAGCAACCACTCGTAATCCTGTCTGGACTAAATAGTTCACCTGATTGCTATTAAATATGACCTTTACTGTAGACTTGATAAGTGAGCATGTTAAATATTCAGAATTTGAGATTTATTGTTTTTTTTTTTGTACTTTGGTGTAAAGATCACTAAATTATGTGGAGTGGATAGGAGATAAACACAACAGCTTGTGACAAAGAGAGAGGTTTTTATTTTCAGTTTATTTTTATGTATTTATTTGTAATATTTTTATGTTTTTATTTATGTTTAGAGTTTATTTTTAGGTAAAACTGTATGTTTTTTGTTTTTTTGTTTTTTAAGACCTTTAGATCACTTTTTTAGAGACTTTTCAACCAAAATTTTGATATGCTTCACGTGCTAGTTTACCCTAAAAGCTGATAACTAGTATATATTTCAAAAAAGTTTTTTTGTCTGGAATGTCTATTTAAAGAAATATTAAAACTGAGTGAAACAATATTGTAAAGAATTTTACTCCCTCTAAACCAACATTTTTTTTTTAAATATTTATTAAAGGGACATTGTTGAATAAAATGAAAATGATAGATAAAATATGACAAGTACTTCATTTGATGGGTTATAAATAATCTGTGATTATTTATTTGTTTGTTAATGCATTTATTGCAGGCGCAATAGGTAATTTTAAAATGTATTTATCTATTAATTTTTTTTTGTAAAACATATGTTCCTGTACCGAGGGGGGGGGGGGGAAACAAAAACAACAAAAAAAACAAGAAAGCAAATAAACAAATATTTGTTGTTATATTTTTAAGACCAGTCACTGTTGACCAATATAACAGCAAGAGATCTCTTTATCAACCAATGATTAGTCAGGCCTTCTTTAAAGGGATAGGAATGTCAAAATTAAACTTGCATTTTAAGACATTTTTAAACTGACTTCTGTTTTAAATCTACATTATTCTCTTGGTATTCTTTGTTGAAAAATAATATTTACATATCCCAAACTACTGGAAGCTAATGAGGGATGTTGCTACACACATTTATCTTTAGTCATTTGCTCATCTGCTGTTTTCAGCTAGTTCCCAGGAGTGCTTTGCTGCTCTGGAGCTGATTTTAACTATGTGTTTAATCTCCTTGTATGGGAACAAAGCAAATTTAATAAAATAAATGGAAACTTTTTTTAAAAATGGTTTGCTCTGTCTGAATCATACAATAAAATGTTTAGGTTTCATATCCTTTTTAAAAAAAGTGGCATTTTTAAATAATGCTTGTTTTATCACTTGTATGCTAGAAGTTTTTATAATTTTTCTACATTACAGATGATTTGGAGTTTAAAGGGACAGTATACACCAATTTTTATATAACCGCATGTAATAAACACTACTATAAAGTAGAATATGCACATTTACTGATCTAAAAATCTAGCATAAAACCTTTAAAAACTTTCTTAGAAGCTCCAAGTTTAGCGCTGTTGATTAAATTAGCTGGAACACCCAGTGAAAGGGGATGGGTGCAGATACTCTTCACCCCCCCCCCTCCTTCCCTGCATATGAAAAGACAGAATACAGACCACTGCCGGCTCCTGTTTGTTTAAAAGCACTTGTACATATGACACTTTGGGGCTTGGTAAGGAGCCTGAAAATCAGCACAATGTTATTAAAAGATAAGCAAAACTATAGATTGTTACAAAAAACTCTCAGATGGGCTGTATAAATGGATCATCTAGAAAACATTTATGCAAAGTAAAATCTAGTGTACAATGTCCCTTTAATATCTTTTTAATTGACTTTCTTTGTCCTTAGCTAGTTTTGCCATGGCTGTCCCCTCATACCAATGCTCTCAAAAGCAAATGTGCCATGAACCTAATTAGATAACCAGATGTGCACGGTTTGGTAATGTCTATTTGTTCCAACAATTTATGGCCTAAGGGGAACGTACAGCAAAGAAAATCATCCTCAATAGCTGTTTGATCATCGCTTTTGCATTTAGAGACACAAAAGGAAATGTAATTCTTAAATAAAACTTTGTATTTTGATTTTGTGTCATTTGGTCTGGCTGATTGTTATTGCAAGTCATCTACTCTATATTTGTTGAATTATATACTTAAAGGGATAGGAAACCCACATTTTTTTTATTAACTTTAAAGGGACAGTCAACACCAGAATTTTTGTTGTTTAAAAAGAAAGATAATCCCTTTATTACCCATTCCCCAGTTTTGCATAACCAACACAGTTATAATAATACACGTTTTACCTCTGTAATTATCTTGCATCTAAGCTTCTGCTGACTGCCCCCTTTTTTCAGTTCTTTTGACAGACATGCAGTTTAGCCAATCAGTGCTCAGTCCTAGGTCACTTTACGTGCATGAGCTCAATGTTATCTATATGAAACATGTGAACTAATGCCCTCTAGTGGTTAAAATCTATTCAGATTAGAGGCAGTCTTCAAGGTCTAAGAAATTAGCATATGAACCTCCTAGTTTTAGCTTTCAACTAAGAATACCAAGAGAACAAAGCAAAATTGGTGATAAAGTAAATTGGGAAGTTGTTTAAAATTGCATGCCCTATTTAAAACATGAAAGTTTTTTTTGGACTTGACTGTCCCTTTAAAAACGTCTCTGTATAATAAAGGTATTTGTAATTGGTAGCTGTTAAATGTTTTATGTCCTTTCCTTGACATTTTTTATTTGAAAAATAATATTGTGACAAACCCATTGTTAGACTCATTATGCGGGCCCTATAATTATGTTATACCTAGGTAGAAACATCATGGCGGCCCGCATGCACATTAAAATGATTTTATGGCCAACACATGCGCAGACTCATTCCCCTTTATCCTCTCTCCTGTGGCGCATCATGATCCAAGTGCCAGGTGCAGGGCGGACACGTGGATCGTGACATCAATGCTGGAGGGAGTGGCGCACCAGAGCGCTGAAGTTACAGGGACAGTGCATGTTGTAAAGGAAGGAGCTGTGTACAAAGTACCCCTAGACTAACAAGCATATTAAATCCTATATGTATGTGATGAATAGGAAATCCAAATATGGCCGCTGAGCGTTTCTGACAGTAGTACGCATGCGATTACCACATGAAGCAAGTGTGCATGTGAAGCAGACTTAAACGACATAATAAGAATATTGAAAGTAACGGGACCAACCGCTTCGCCATTGGCTGGGGGTGGTAGCAAAATTTACATAACCTATATCTCCTTTTATGGGCGGTCATTACCGCTCCTTTTATGAAAATTAAACTAAATATTTAAGGTATGTAGAAGGTTCGTTTTAATACATTTTTTATTTGATTACATATATAATAGTTATTATAATAATGTATTTTATTTAGGTACAACTGTACAAATATTTCTAACCCTTTAAAGGGATAGGAAAGTAAAAATTAAACTTGCATGATTCAGATTGAACATGTAATTTTAAGGCACTTTTAAATTCACTTCTATTCTTAAAGGGACACTGAACCCAAATTTTTTCTTTTTGTAATTCAGAAAGAGCATGCAATTTTAAGCAACTTTCGAATTTACTCCTATTATCAATTTTTCTTCGTTCTCTTGCTATCATTATTTGAAAAAGAAGGTATCTAAGGTTTTTTTTTGTTTTAGTACTCTGGACAGCACTTTTTTATTGGTGGATGAATTTATCCACCAATCAGCAAGGACAACCCAGGTTGTTCGCCATAAATGGGCCGTCATCTAAACTTACATACTTGCATTTCAAATAAAGATACCAAGAGAATGAAGAACATTTGATAATAGGAGTAAATTAGAAAGTTGCTTAAAATTTCATGCTCAATCTGAATCACAAAAGAAAAATTTTGGGTACAGTGTCCCTTTAAATATGCTTTGTTCTCTTGGTTTCACTAGTTGAAGAAGAATACACACATATCCTACACTAGTTGGAGCTAGATGCTAATTGGTGCCTGCACACATTTGTCTCTTGTGATTGGCTAACTAGATATGTTAAGCTTCCTGCCAGTAGTGCAATGCTGCTCCTTCAGCAAAGAATAACAAGGCAATGAAGCAAATTTGATAATGGAAGTAATTTGGAAAGTTGTATAAAATTGTATGATCTAATGGAATCATGAAAGAAAGTTTGGAGTTTCCTGTCCTTTTAAAGGGACATAAAACCCCAAATATTTTTTTTTCATGATTCAGATAGAGCATACATTTATAAACAACTTTTCAGTTTACTTCTATTATCAAATTTGTTTCATTCTCATAGTATTCTTTGTTGAAGGAGCAGCAATACACTACTGGAAACTAAGTGAACACATCTGGTGAGCCAATAACAAAAGGCACATATGTGCAGCCACTAATCAGCAGCTTGCTCTCAATAGTGCATTGTTGCTACTGAGTCTACCTAAGTAAGTTTTTCTACAAAGGATGCCAAGAAAATGAAAAAATAAATAGATATAAATAAGAAATGTGTTTAAAATTGTATCTAAATCATGAAAGTTTAAGTTTCATGTAATTGTCCCATTAAATCCCTAGACATTAAATAGAAAGATCTCATTAAAATGTATTTTATATAAACCGTTGCATCACTTGCCTTACTATTGCTGTAGCCATATTTTTATATTACTGTCTCAAGAATGTACATATTTGTAATTTGTCATAGATCGATATTGAAAATACAGTATATACATACATTAAAGGGACATGAACATATTTCCTCCTACATTAACAGTAAACAAATGCTAACTATAATGAAAATATTTGCCTGAGGATAATATGCAGATGCATTTTTAGATTTATAGTAGTTGGGTAAAAATTGAAGAATTAAGTGTAAAGTTTTAGTTTCTATCAAGAAGTTTAGTTTCTATTAAGTAATGTTAAATGTTATAACCTCAGTGCCGATTTGGAGAGCAGTAACATCCCAGAAGCTGCATTGGTGAGCGGTAGCAGCCAAAGAGCTGAACAGTAGCAAACCAAGAGCCACATTGGTGTGTGCTGCAACCCAAGATCCACATTGTAGAGTGCTAGTGACCAAGATCCACATTGTAGAGTGCTAGTGACCAAGATCCACATTGTAGAGTGCTAGTGACCAAGATCCACATTGTAGAGTGCTAGTGACCAAGATCCACATTGTAGAGTGCTAGTGACCAAGATCCACATTGTAGAGAGCTAGCACCCCAAGAGCCATATTGGTGAGTGCTGCAACCCAAGATCCACATTGCAGCCCAAGAGTCACATGCGTGAGCGCTAGCGACCTAAGATCCAAATTGGTTACAGCTAGCAGTCCAAAAGCCACATTGGTGACAGCTAGCGACCCAAGATCCACATTAAGTGCTAGGATCCCAAGAGCCACATTGATCCCTTGGTTAATTATCTTATGGCATTAGCCTTCCCTCTGGATTATAAAAGGGTACCCCCATATTTACAGTCAGCAAACATATTTCCTATCTTCTCACCATGCAGTCCTTTTGGAACATAGGTATCCCATTTGTGTTCTTTTGAATATTGTCTCCAGTGGATCAACAAAGGATACCTATTTCTGCTGTCTCACCCCATAAACACCTGAACTATTTATGTTCTTCCCATACCCAACCTTTTGGTAAATGGGGGCCCATTTGTGATCTCTGGAATAATATCCCCAGTGGATCAGGTCAAAATTCCCCATGTTCACCTCAAGCCAACACATCATACTACATGTGCTTCCTATTTTCAGTTGGCCCTTAGGGGGACACAATGGATCCATAGCTGGTCCTTTGTATGATATTGATTACCTGTCATATGATATTGATTACCTGTCACTGGTATGTAGGCCAGTAGGTCTAAAGAGTGTTCTCTCAACACTATGGAACAGATTTTGTTATGTTAGTCTAGAGCTCTGTCATGGCACATTTATATAGCACAATGAGATAGTGTTATCATTTTTGATAGGCACAAAAATACCAGCTTGCTCAGCAGAACTTCAGAGGAAACTTATAACCTAGTGTGGACATGTCGGCATTTGAAAAATGAATGTTGATGTTGATAATAACTATAGTAATTACCATAATTAATTATACACCCAGAGGTAACATCATTTGTGAACTAGAGAATGTTCTGTTCATCTAATATGTCTTTCATCACAACCTCTTCCATCTTAGTATAAATACCATTCATAGCACACTTTACTACTCAGTTAAAGGGTCACTAAAGTCAAACTGAAACTTTCACGATTCTGAAATCATGATTCTGCTATATTATCAAATACTGCAGTCTTTTGATATGCACACTTTCTGAGGCACCAACTACTACTAAGCATGTGCAAAAGTTCAGTGTATACATTTATGAGCCAGTGGTTGGCTACTTTGCTGATGGCTGTCACATGATACAGATGGCCAGCAAATAGAAGTAAATTTTAAATTCTGTCAGAGTAAAAATCTTTTAATTATGTACTTGTTGATTATGTATTTCTAAAAAAAAATGTTATGGTACTGCTGCACATGCCAGTAATAATAGTTGGGTTTCCTGGAGCTTGGATTATATATTAAATGAACATTAAAGACACTTTGTATATATGCATAGTGTATATAAGCAACTAAAAATTACTGTGTACTGTAAAATTGATATATATATATATATATATATATATATATATATATATATATATATATATATATATATATATATATATATATATATATATATATATATATATACACACACATATACACACACACACATATACACACACACGCATATATATATATATACACATATATATATATATATATATATATATATATATATATATATACATATAAATAAAAAAAAATATGTGTGTGTGTTTGGCACTTGCAAGCACACAACTAGATTAAATGCAAAATGAAAGAGTTAATTACAAAATTTGGCAAAATTGTGATAAGCCCAGGACCCCGCCAAGGTCTCTTCCTCCACCCTGACCCAGGTTTTAAACCCTTCAGGATAGATATAAGGATCTTTGGGGACAGTGGGAGAAAAGGAAATGAAAAGTGAGCATAATAGGTAATGAAATTGCATTTGCCTAATTACATTTTGACTTTAATATTATTTAACACAAAACTACTGTTGTGGAAGGGACAGTCAACACTAAATAAATATTAGAAATTAATGATGTATTCAATACAAAGATGAGCCTGAAGATATACACCTGTATTTTTTCTAAATTATATTTGTTATTTGCACATTAAAGTCCATAAAATGAGTGCCACTATTTTAACCTACATTTTGTCATCTACATGTAGGCTTCTTAGGCACACAAATTAGTGAGTGCGGAATATAGTACTGTCAAGTTTAGTGGTTGGCTTTTTATTTTTTACAGGTTCGGAATAATGCAATTTCATATCAAAACTTCATCCACCATGAAAAGAAATATAAACCATTATTTTTAAACCTACTAAGATTTACGGGGTAATGGCCCTTTAAAATGTTTAACTTGGCAAATGTTGATTGCACAACAAAAAGATGACATGTTTTCCAACTGTATGGGATGTTGACTGACATTATATATAACAGCATTTATAAAAGTCATTAGACAATTAAGAAAGAAGAGACTATCTAGGAGAGCTAAATGATTAAATTGGTGCTATAATTTGTGTCTATAATTACATCTTATACTGACTTGTGCTGGCAATTTACTTAGATTTCAGCTGGAAATCACTAGCAGAGCATATGGACAAAGTCAGATTTCTAAGCTACTTTTTAAGACGTAAGAAAAGGAATGATAAGTAACATGTTTATTCTAAGCAACTCACACACACAAACAACACACATACACACACATATACAACATGCACATATATACATACACATATATATATTTACACACACACTATATACAAACACACATACAACATCTATTTGTACAAAAAGGGGTAAGGAGGGTTGGATGGATAAAATAGAGGTATAATACAAAGTTTACAAAATCTAAGTAACAAAAATAAAATAAAACAATGAAAATACTTGCATTCTTCAGTGGGCATGTCCTGGTTTTGGGCTTCAGGCGTGTTTCAGTGGTGTACCCAGGATACAAAGAGAATGATGCAAATATGACTATTATGGCTATGTTACTGAGAAGGCGGTAGCTTAAACACTGTAAATTTCTCTCAACCCATGATCAGTAGTATGCTACCACCTACTCGGTAACCTAGTTATAATATGTATTGAAGCATTTGAACTATTGCAGCGATACCTGGATACCCCCAAGCATGAGAGATGGTTTTTATTAATTTTCCAATTTTTTTACATTTCTAGTAAAGTTTACTTTAACCATTTAGTTTAATGCTAATTAATTAACCTGGAGGTCTTACATATGTATCCTTTATACCACTATTGTAGTTAAATTAATTTACCTGATACATAGCTCCACTCATCCTAGACAGGGTGTATATGTTGCCTAATTATCTAAGGTTCTGATAATATCTAGGTAGTGCCATCAATATAATGCTCGCTCTCTCTCTCTCTCTCTCTCTCTCTCTCTCTCTCTCTCTCTCTCTCTCTCTCTCTCTCTCTCTCTCTCTCTCTCTCTCTCTCTCTCTCTCTCTCTCTCTCCTTCTTCTCTCTCCTTCTTCTCTCTCCTTCTCTCGCCTCCTTCTCTCGCCTCCTTCTCTCGTCTCCTTCTCTCGTCTCCTTCTCTCGTCTCCTTCTCTCGTCTCCTTCTCTCGTCTCCTTCTCTCGTCTCCTTCTCTCGTCTCCTTCTCTCGTCTCCTTCTCTCGTCTCCTTCTCTCGTCTCCTTCTCTCGTCTCCTTCTCTCGCCTCCTTCTCTCGCCTCCTTCTCTCGCCTCCTTCTCTCGTCTCCTTCTCTCGTCTCCTTCTCTCGCCTCCTTCTCTCGCCTTCTCTTTTTTCTCTTCTTCTTCTCTTCTTCTTCTCTTCTTCTTCTCTTCTTCTTCTCTTCTTCTTTTCTTTTTTCCCTCTCCTTGCTGCCCTAAAAACGCTAAAACCCATCGCAGTTAAGATGGCATGGAATGTCCTATCGGCAGAAAAAATGGTTAAATAGTACAGCAATATATACATGTGTGCATTGTCAAACCCCAGATGTTAAAAGCATATCTAAAAGTTAAATATATGAGTAAGGGACAAATAAACAAGAAATCCTGAAAGTATTTCTCTCTGTTGGATAAATATTTTATCCAAATAAGACATTAATAATTAATTCACCCTGTGTCTACATTATTCATCCTGCATTTTACCTTTGGTTTAAACTCATAGCCAATAAGCTTCCACATCATCAGGACACTGTAGCTTTTATCTTTGTAGTAAAGATATAAATTATCAGTTTTACAATATGTCAGGGGGGAAAAAAGGCTCATTATATTAATGGCCCATCAACCAGTTACTGATCCTTGACAAAGATTTACCTAGTTTTGTCATGTTTTAAATTACTAAGGATTTTTTACCTTTTTTTTTCTTTTCCCCTGAACCTTGAAACTCAGAAATTGTATTAAGTATTAGGAATGCAAGAATCCGTGAGAGTCTGATAAATGAACATCACCTTTTTATATTAGCCCATGATAATAAATAATATCCCTTCATTATGCTTGCCCTCCCAATGTAAGTTCCGGTTCATTTAATCTATAACTAGATCATTCTCGCTTCAAAAGAGAATCATAAATAGGTACTTATAAGATGCAGTAATAATCCTGATTTTCTGTGATTTAAATCACGTTTATTTTAGGTGAAGGTCAAAATAAAGGTGAGAAATATATAGATTTAATAGTATTTTAATAATATAAAATTAATATATAGCTATGGTTCGTGGCTATAAATTAGGCTTTCAATTGGTGTATTTAAAGAAATTCTTGTGAATTTCATAAGTGGTAATTATATGTTTTAGTGCAGATGATTATTGCATTGTACAGATATCTGCTCTTAAGTTTTTCATCTAGATTTTTGTCATGTCAATGTATTTAATCATAGATATTGTTCATAAGGCAGAGTGGTCACATGGTATAACTTAACATCTGCAGTTACTTTATCCTGCAAGCTATGGCAAAACAATAACAATAAAATAATAATATTTTTTTTTTCTAACCTTGCTCTGGACAGTCTTGAAATTTGGAAATTTTATATTGGGTGAGGTCACCTGGGTTAGGGCCGCCAAATAGTTTTGAAGAAAATAAGGGAGACTAAGCAATAGACCAATTTAATTTGGGGAAATGACAAATTTATATATGGTTACTTAAAAAAATAAAAAATACAATTTGATACATTTTGGTACAACAAATTCTAAATACAAATCATCCTCATTCACACAATCATTCACAAAGCACACGAAACCCACATTTTTTTTTCTTCATGATTCTAATAGAACATACAATTTTTAACAACTTTCCAATTGTACTTCTTTTTTCAAATTTGCTTTATTATCTTATCATTTGCGGAAGGAGCAGCAATATAATATTATGATCTAGCTGAACACATCTAGTCAGCCAATCACAAGAGACAAATCTGTGCAGGCACCAATTACCAGCTAGCTCCCAGCAGTGTAAGATATGCAATTATTATTTTTCAACGGTTATAAGATAAGATAGATAAGGGGTCTTGAGGGAGAGAAGGATACATTAATATGTCTTTGAAGGACCACTAAATATAGTAGATTTGCATAATGAACAAACGCACAATAACAAGACAATGCAATAGCATTTAGTCTGAACTTCAAATTGGAAGTAGATTTTTTTTTTCTGGCAAATTTTAGTTATGTCTATTTCCACTCCAACTGCATCATGTGACAGCAATCGGCCAATCACAAATGTAAAATAAATACATTCTGTGAATTCTTGCACATTTTCAGTAGGAGCTTGTGACTAAAAAAGTTTAAATATAAAAAAAACTGCACGTTTTGTTAATAGAAGTCAATTGGAAAGTTGTTTAAAACTGCATAGTCTAGCTGAATCATGAACGTTTTATTTTGATTTGAGTGTCCCTTTTAATGAATTAACTTGATTTTTGCTATACTCTGAGCAATAGAATATTAATAATAAAAACAATCATTTAAAATGGAGTTGCTGCTCCTAACATTTTGAAATCGAAAGTAAACATTATTTATTTTTAAAATAAAAATCGGAAGTTGTATTATAATTGCATGATTTCACCTCTAAAACCATTCTTGGATGATGGATTTTTAAAGCACTCGTAAAATGTAATTGTTGAGCAGATAAAAATGACACTGTTCCAATACAACCTATGAGATTAGTCTTATTTATTTAGTTTTATGTTTATTTTGTTCAAACAAAAAATAGTTGTGTGTTATGGACACATTTTCAGTAAACACTTCTGCACTTCAGGCATAGCTGAAAGGGTTGGATGTGGATAATCCATAAACTAAATCATTGAACCATGGGTAGGAATTATCACAGAATGAGAACATGTATCATGGGCGGTTTGAATGTAACTCGTAATGAAAAAGAGCAACCTAGAAATAGTGGTATAGACTTTTTGTCTGAGACGCTAAGGGAGACAAAGTATTTTTTTTTTTTTTTCTGATGCAGCGCGCATCATGTAGCCAAATTTAACAAATATCCTGTTGGCATATAGGTTTATAATAAGAATAGCATCATTCTTTGTTTTAAAGGGGCACTCAAGTCAAAATTAAACTTTCATGATTTAGATAGAGCATGCCAATTTAAACAACTTTCTAATTTACTTCCATTAACAAGATGTGCACAGTCTTTTTTTATATTTACACTTTTTAAATCACCAGCTTCTACTGAGCATGTGCAAGAATTCACACTATATAAATATAAGCGTTTGTGATTGGCTGATGGCTGTCACATGATACAGGAGGAGTGGAAATAGACATAACTTTGAACATTTGTCAGAAAAAGGTCTACTACTTATTTAAAGTTCAGACTAAGTGCTATTGCATTGTCTTTTTATCATGCATTTGTTGATTATTATCTACTGTATGTACTGGTCCTTTAAGGATATCTTTTAAAGTGATATAAAAACTAAATAAATGTTTCTTTATTGTATTCAAAGCCTAAGAAAATATTTAAACAACTTATATACTGTATATAAAAAATGCTTCCACATATTAAAGATTTAAGTGTAACGTTTATGTAGTAATAAATGTATGTAGTAATGGGTATCCTGTCTTGTATGTATTCTGCTGAGAAGGACAGATATAAAACTGTTAAATATGCAAACAACAATTGTTATGTGGAAATCCTATAACCCTGTCTGGACACCATCTTTTATTGCCTATGTTATATCGGTTCTTGATTGTCCTCAGCAGAAGAGATAGATAAGGGTGCCCTTAAGTTTCAGCATGGCAGGTACCTTTTTTTTTTTTTTTTTAAACTCAGTTGGATTGAGAAAGTTACAGGAAAAGCATAAAATAAATAACAAAAATGTATGGCAAAGTCTGTTTACTACACTTAATTTAGCATGGTAGATTATAATATCAAAGTGTTTCATTTTTAAATCGGGATTGTGTATACTGAAGTAGAGATTCACATAACTAAAGGGCTCTAGAAATGATGAAATAGTTATAACTAAAAGCAATTTATATGGCATAAACTTGCCTGCCCTAATTACAAACAAATATCCTCAAACAATTAAAAAAAAAACAGGATTCATGAACATAGAAGAAGACCTTGGAGCATTAAACCAATTTTTTTCTTTTAGGTATTTGTACAATATTGGCCGGTAAATAGCTTGTAATTTAATTTAAATATTTTAAAATAAATCCCTGGATGTCTGCATTCAATTATGACATATTTACACATTTTTTTTCTATTATGATTCAGATAGAGCGCGTGATTTTAAACAACTTTCAAAATTTACTTCTATTCAATTTTTCTTCATTCTCTTGGTATGTTTTGTTGAAAAGCAGAGACATATGTTTAGGAGCCGGACCATTTCTGGTGCACTATATGGCAGGAGTTTTGTAAGAATGTTATCCATTTGCAAGAACACTAGACAGCAGCACTATTTCCTGCTATGTAGTGTGCCAGATGCCTACCTAGGTATCTCTTCAACAAAGAATATCATGGGAACAAAGCAAATTTGATGATAGATGTAAATTGGAATCTTTTTTTTAAATGGTTTGCTCTGTCTGAATCACAAAATAATTTTTTGGGGTTTCATAACCCTTTAAAGGGACATGAAACCCAATTTTTTTCATTCATGATTTAGATATAGAATACAATTTTAAACAACTTTCTAATTTACTTCTATTATCTAATTTGTTTCATTCTCTTGGTATCATGTGTTGAAGGAGCAGCAATGTGCTACTGGTTTCTAACTGAACATATGGGTGAGCCAATCAAAATATATATACAGCCACTAATCAACAGCTAGAACCTAGGTTCTCTGCTGCTCATGAGCTTGTCTAGATAAACCTTTCAGTAAAGGATAACAAGAGAAGGAAGCAAATTAAATAATAGAAGTAAATTGGATAGTTGTTTAAAATTATATTCTCTATCTGAATCATGAAATAAAATTTGGGGGTTTCATGTCCCTTTAAGTTCATATTTGGTGGGGGCAGGTTAACATTATGCTTTTCCTGTAAGTGTGTTTGTCTCTGTATATCTATAATGCAACACAAGTATGATAGAACAATCCTAAAATAAATGTGTAAATTACTTATGCAAGAATGTGTGAAATACAGATGTATATGCAAAGTCCAAAAAATGAACACTGTATTCGGTTTTGCTGTTGATTTTAATGGTAAAATTATTAAATGGACATAAAACACACATTTACTTAGTTTTTAATGGTTCAGATTTTCCAACAACTTTTTAACTTTGTATCTTTTGTTGGAATAAGACCAATACACTACTTGTAGCTATCCGACGAGCAACATATATGTGTAGCTACTAATTAGTAGCTAACCCCACTAGTGCATTGCTGCCCCGAGCCTACCTTGGTATGCTTTTCATCAAAGGATACAAAAAAGGTAAGCAAATTAGATGTTACAATTTGAAACAACTTGCCAATTTACTTGTAAGTGCTAGCTAAATCATGAAAAAATAGGTTTAATGCCCTTAATTACCTAGATGTTATATAACCAATGATCAATAACGAATATATAGATAGATAATCATAGTAATGTATGTGTTAGTTTATAATGACAATACTAGAATTTTAAAATTCCAAAACTGCTCCATCATTGGAAAGCAAAGTTTGTTCCTTTCAAAGTCAATGGGTAAAATGGGAGTCACAAAAAAGCTAGTATACATGTTCAGGTAATATAGAGTCATAAAATTAATGGCACAGGACGAAAGCCTGTATCAAAAGAAGAAACTGTCTTGTAGGTCAAAAGCAAGTGTGTTTTTCATCATTGAATGTATCAATTTGTCTGTGTCTAAGTGGACACTTTATGTTATGAAAACATTAGGTCATCAGACTTACCGGCTTACGCTTACAAGAGATGATCAATAGTTGTCTGTCCATTATTAGGATTGCCTTGCGTTTCTCCTCTTCATTTGCACATTGCCGTGTCACTCTGGGTTACAGATGAAATGCCATCATGTTTTTCCAGGGTATGACACTGAACACTAAATATCAAGATGCGCATCGTGAACTAGATATTCCATCAGTGTCTAAATAAATGATTCCCCTAATGTTTTAGATAATAAACTCTTTGGTGGTGTGACTATGTAACGTTGGCTCACTTTATAAAACCGCAAATCAGTTTGATTAAATTGAACCATGCGCATTTGGCTAATGTATTTTAAAATGATTGATTTCAGACGTAGAAAGTTCATATTCTCAATGCTTTTAATATAGTCATTTACTCATTCTCTATCTATATTAATACATATAAATGACTGATGAATCAACATATTTGACTTCATAACTATGATAGGTGTTGCTTTATTAAGGTCTTTAAAAATAGCTTATAGTTAAATTCCTTTATCAAGCACGGATAGATGCTACAGTAAATTAATCTGTCTGGTTGTCAGTCTGTCTGCATGTTTATCTGCATATTTAGATTGATCTTATTTCTTAATTATGTCCCCATAATTAATAAATAATATCAATATAAATGTTTTTTGTCTGTCTAATTTTAGCTCCACTTCTTGATGGAACAATGTTGGATATGGCTAGCATTATCTGCAGACACAAGACAACATTATTATGTGTGTGTGTGTGTCGTGAACACTGTATACACATAGCCATCTATAAACATGAGTATACATCTCTCTCTCTTAAATAACTTGTATCAAAGTGGAGCAATTAAATATGTAAAAAATATTTTTGGCTTAAAGGACCAGTCAATACAGTAAATCTTGAAAGTTTATTCACAAATGCATTTATGTATATTCTGTGAATAATTGCACATGCTCCATAGTAGCTGGTGACTTAAAAAGTGTATATCTAAAAAAAGACTCTGCACATTTTTTTACAAAGGAAATAAATTAGAAAGTTGTTTAAAATTGTTGCTCTATCTGAATCATTAAAGTATCATTTTGACCTGGGTCCCCTTTAATAAAAGGGTTAAAGGGACATTATACACTCATTTTTTCTTTGCATAAATGTTTTGTAGATGATCTATTTATATAGCCCATAAAGTTTTTTTTTTATAATAAATGTATAGTTTTGCTTATTTTTAAATAACATTGCTCTGATTTTCAGCACTCCCTAACCAAGCCCAAAGTTTTATGTGAATACTGGTCAGCTACCTTCTCCAGCTTGCTGCTGTTTGTGTAAAGGGTCTTTCATATGCCAAAAGAAGGGGGAGGGGGGGGAGTGTCTTATTTCCCACTTGCAGTGGGCTTTATAGCTACCTTTTCAACAGAGCCAGACTGACGGCTTCTAAGTAAGTTTTTAAACAGTTTTGTAACTGGATTTTTATATCAGCATCTGTGCATCTTATTCTTTATAGTAGTGTCTATTACATGCAGTTATATGAAAATGAGTGTATACTGTCCCTTTAATTTTAAAGGTTACAACAAAATATTATAATTTGCAGAAAAATATATACTTAAAAGGACCAGTCAACACATTAGATTTGCATAACTCAACAAATGCAAGATAACAAGACAATGCAATAGCACTTAGTCTGAACTTCAAAAAGTAGTAGATTTTTTTATAACAAATTTCAGTTATGTATATTTCCACTCCCCTTGTACCATGTGATAGCAATCAGCCCAATCAAAATGCATATACGTATAGTCTGTGAATTCTTGCACATGCTCAGTAGGATCTGGTGACCCTCAAAAAGTAGTAAATATAAAAGACTGCACATTTTTTTTAATGGAAGTAAATTGGAAAGTGTTTAAAATTACATGCTGTATCTAAATCATGAACATTTAATTTAACCTGAGTGGTCCCTTTAATAATACTGTAGAATATGTTCATTAGCTGATAAGTGCAACCCCTACATAAGTTTATTCAGTTATAAGACCAATGGTTTAAAGCAAGGGTTTGTAAAACAAAATGCAATTTATTTTATTTTTTTTATTAGTTTTTTAACAAACCGTAAATATTACAAACATAGATGAATCTGTAAAGAGTATATACATAGTGTTAATAAACATGATGTGTTGAAAATCAAGTTACAGATTAGCTTGATCTTCGCATAAGTTAAAGGAATAGTCTAGTCAAAATTAAACTTCTTGATTCAGATAAAGTATGCAATTTTAAGCAACTTTTCAATTTACTTCTATTATCAATCTTTCTTTGTTCTCTTGGTATCTTTATTTGAATTGTTGGAATGGAAGCTTGGAGTCAGCCCATTTTTTTGGTTCAGCACCAGGGTAGCACTTGCTGATTTTTTGGCTACATTTAGTTTACCATGATAGTTAAATTTTTAACTAGACTATCCCTTTAATCACTCCGTATTAATACTAGAACTGTATGCTGTGGTAGATAGAAATATAGGTTTGAGTTTGTATTGCCAAAACCTTGAGGGCTGAGGAGACTGGCAATTATGAAGATGGTTTGAAGTAAACATAATATTATGAAGGTATTAACTTAAAAGGGACACTGAACCCCAAATTTTTTCTTTTGCAATTCATATAGAGCACGCAATTTTAAGCAACTTTCTAATTTACTCCGATTACCATTTTTTTCGGTCTCTTGTTATCTTTATTTGCATCTAAGTTATTTTTTTTGGCTCAGCACTTGTTTATAGGTCGGTTAAATCAATCCACCAATCATCAAGAACAACCCAGGTTGTTCACCAAAAATGAGCCGGCATCTAACTTACAATTTTTGCTTTTCAAATACAGATTCCAATAGAATGAAGAACATTTGATAATAGAAGGTAAATTAGAAAGGTGCTTAAATTGCATGCTCCCGTCTGGACTCATGAAAGAAAAAAAAATTGGGTTCAGTGTCCCCTTTAAGTATGCATGAAGTTGGTACAACAAACAGTCAATCACTATGCAAGCCAAAAAGGAAGAAATAAAAGAAGTAAAAAGATAAATCGAAGAGGCAAAATGTCATGTTTAAAGGGACTCGAAAACCAATAATTTTCTTTCAGGTTACAGATACAGCAGACAATTTTAAACAACTTTACAATATCCTACTATTTAATTTGTGTTGTTCTCTTGGTATCCTTTGTTGAAAAAGATACCTTGATAGCCTCAGGAGCTGGGAGCTAGCTGCTGATTGGTGGCTGAATATATATTCCATCTTGTCATTGATTTACTGATGTGTTCAGTTAGTTCCCAGTAGTGCACTGCTGCATATTCAACAAAGGATTCCAAAGTATTAAAGGGACACCTGAACCCAAATTTTTCTTTCATGATTCAGATAGAGCATGAAATTTTAAAGCAACTTACTAATTTACTCCCTATTATCAAAAAATTTTCATTCTCTGGTATCTTTATTTGAAATGCAAGAATGTACGTTTAGATGCTGGCCCATTTTTGGTGAACCACCTAGGTTCTTGCTGATTGGTGGATAAATTCATCCACCAATCAAAATAAGTGCTGTCCAGAGTCCTTGAACTAATAAAAAAGATTAGATGTCGTCTTTTTCAATTAAAGATAGCAAGAGAATGAAGAAAAAATTGATTATAGGAGTAAATTAGAAAGTTGCTTAAAATTCCCATGCTCTATCTGAATCACGGAAGAAAAAAAAATTTGGGTTCATTGTCCCTTTAAGCAAAATTGTTTAAAAAAGTAAAATATCATGATCTGTCTGAATCAGGAAATACATTTTTGGGTTTCATGTCCCTTCTTAAGGATGTAAACCCTGCACTAGCTTGGTTACTATTTTTTTAGCCACTTGGGGAAGTACTGTGTCCCTCGCAAATAAACACATAAATTGTCAGAGGTTCCTTATGTGTCACTGCCATAATGACATTTACTTTTCAGAAAATGGATAGAAAAATAATTTCTGAGGTGACTTCCGAAAAATGGTGCCTCTGCCTTAGCTTGTTATCATTGCTTTTTTTTCCCCATTAACGTTTCCTTTCTGGTGAAACAACCACGTTCATTTCTCAAACACCCAATGGATGAGTAGTTTTCAATTGTACTCGGGTTAGTGTAAGCAAATCCTTGCACTTCATCATCTATCATCATTCGACTAACAAGACAAGCTAGCAATCCAGTAGGCCAAACGCACAAGCTTTCTTAGTGTGTACCCACAGTATAACGTACCAGCTATTCCTTGTGTGTCTGGGATATAATTCTTTCTTCCCCTACAAGTAGTGCAGCTACATGATGTCCTGCCAGGTCTATTTCACAATATTATATATTTTTTAGAGCTTTCTTGGGTAAAAATATAAAGTGCTATAATAGTTGAAAAATGATGTGGTCTAATTCCTTAGAGCATGTAATTTTGAGACTTATGACCCTACACTACTGTGTGTTTAAGACTCCACCAAAGGGGTTAAACACAAAGTGGAAGTGCCCGCTTGGGGACCTGTGGAGCACTGCTGGTTCCTGCGTGAAACCAGCCGCTGATCCAATCCGTAAGCGCTTGTCGCGACGACTCAAAAAGTGCAACAAGCTCTTCTGATTGGATCAGTGGCAGTTTCCACAAGGGACCAGCAGTGCTTATGCGTGTTTTAAACCCCTTTGTGGGGTTAAACACACTTAGTGTTGGGGTCTTTATTTAAGGTGTGGAAGTTCATTCATGGGGCACACACGCCATAGCCGGTTCTGGTTTTTGCACCCTCTAAATTGCAGACGTGTAGTCTTAATTAACTGTTGGTTTATTGATAACTAATATCAGCTGTACCACATACCCTTCATTAAACATATATCTGAAACATATTATCAAAGTTTTTTAAATGGGACATTTTTATTTGCTATTCTCCGTCATATAGAATTGTGTTTCCCCCCTCAATAAACAATTTAATACCAATGTAAGCCTTGCATTCGCTGTTGGTTTTCTGTTTCATTATAAACAGCATGTTAACCTATTTGTTTAACCCAGCCAGGTAAACGCTATTCCAGGATGCCTGCAAGCGCGGAGATAGGTCATAATAGTGTGGTCCCTGCTGCTGCGTTTAGGACTCTCGCTATTATGTGTCTGAAAAAACCTTTAACAACCAGTGACATACAGCCAACGTCTTGGTCATTAAGGGGTTAAAAACACCTTGTCCGTTTCAAAATAATATTTTATGATTGTCTGTATCTATCAGTCTAGATATAAAAGTCCAACACTTAGACTGGCCATTCTTAGGGTTTTCAAATGAAATGTACACTTTACTAGTGTAAGTTTGCACCCCTTGTAGAGGAGATGTGAGTGTGTTCATCATTTCGTATTGCGTGTGTAATGTAATAAAAATAAATGTAATTATAATTGATAAATAAAACTAAACCGCTTTTATATGCCAGTAAAATTATGGATCAGCTATTATCTGCATGGCACAAAACTATTATTTAAATTGTTAATAAGTTTAAATGATTATCCCCCATCCAGGATTCCACTTCAACTTTTCTGTGACCCCCTCTAGAATAATTTCTTAAAGATGTATATTTCAGTATTTCAGAGTTTTAAAACCAGAGAGAAAAAGTCACCTTCATGTGAAAATTGTGATAAATTATTTAGCAGAATTGCTATTTTTGCATTTTCCCCACCTGTATCCTATGTAGAGAGTGATTTTTTTTTTAAATACATTTGACAGATCTGTGCTTGACTCTCAAATGCGAAAAAAGCGAAATCTGTAAGTTATCATTTTGTCACTATTTTATTCTTTTTGGAGAAAGATAAATGTCAGTATGCAGTCTTCAAAAAATACACCTGAATATGTCACATCTTTATAGAATCTGATGAGAATTTTAAGCTCTTGAAATTTATATCTGTGTGTGTCAAAAGAATCCCCAGGCAAATACCTAAAATGTTTAGAGATTTCCATCTTGCAAAATGCTATTAACTGTCCTGGACATATGAAGATCTGTAAATATGCAAAAAAATCAAAGTTGGTCTATCTTCTAAATAATTATGTTACTGATTATAATGCTGCAATTTGTTAAAACCAGCTACTTGATTTTAGAACATTTACAGTTTACAGACTTTTTTCTTTTCTTTTTTTTTTTATGACAGTGCACTGTAAAAGTGTTTCCCTTTAGTGTGCTTCCAATAACTGTCAGTAGTGTATATTAGCTGTTTTTGCTCCTTTGAAACCACAACCATTATAGTGACTGAGCTTGCAGGTAGACCTAAATATCATAACTCTATTATATACACACAATGATTCCTTATCTTATCTCTGTCCTGAGATAACACTTACAGATTAACAATTTTAGTAACTATAAACTCCATCCCCACTGGGAGTGCAAATTTTCTATGCCTCTTTGATAGCATTTCTGTACCATTTAATGCATTATTGACATTTTCAGTATAGGTGGCCAGTTTCAGCAGGTAGCTTTTTGTAAATAATTTAATACACTACAACAGTTAAAGTGGAACCCCTGGGAACGTAAAAAAAAAGGGAAGAAACATATCATTGTAACCCTTATCCTTTAAGGTTGTGTACATATATATGTGCACAAGCCATTTAAATAAAATTGACCATTTCTCCTCTGCCCAGCCATCTCTGTGTGCTTTGAATGAAGCTACAGGTGCTTTTAAATGGAACGCCAGTGTTCTTTTCTAATTAACACTAAGGATTTTCCCTGGCTGCCTACCAGTTTGTACCTGCTTATCTTATTGTATTGGCATGCCGCACTACCTGCCTCTATTGTATCAGCAAGTCCTCTACTTGACTATTCATACCAGCCTGCCTCACTACTTGTCACCCTACATGGCCTCTACCACTAAATGCCTACTGTGCCAGTGAGTCCCTCTACCTGACTCCTAGTACCAGCTGCCTCACTACTTGTCACCTACTGGCCTCTACCACTAAATGCCTACTGTGCCAGTGAGTCCTCTACCTAGACTCTAGTACCAGCTGCCCTCAACTACTTGTCACCTACTGGCCTCTACAACTAAATGCCTACCCTGTGCCAGTGAGTCCTCTACCTGACTCCTAGTACCAGCTGCCTCACTACTTGTCACCCTACTGGCCTCTACAACCCTAAATGCCTACTGTGCCAGTGAGTCCCTCTACCTGACTCTAGTACCAGCTGCCCTCACTACTTGTCACCTACTGGCCCTATACCACTAAATGCATATTGTGCCAGTGAGTCCTCTACTTGGCTCTTGTACCAGCTGACTCATTACTTGCCTGTTGTGCCAGTGAGTCTTTTACCTGACTCTTGTACCCAGCTGACTCATTACTTGCCGTGTTGTGCCAGTGAGTCCTTTTACCTGACTCTTGTACGAGCTGATTCATTACTTGCCTGTTGTGCCAGTGAGTCTTTTACCTGACTCTTGTACCAACTGACTATTACTTGCCTTTTGTGTCTGTGAGTCCTCTACCTGACTTTGTACTAGCTGACTCATTACTTGTCACCAAACTAGCCTCTACCACTAAATGCCTACTACTTTGCAAGCTGATTCCTCTACCTGACTCCTAGTATCAGCTAGAAAAAATGATCAAAGTTAAAAATAGAGCGCTTCAGGCTAGGGGGAAACAAATGGATTGATAATGTACATCGTCTCAGTTTTGAATTTTAAAAAACAATTAACTTTACTTCAAACCAATAAATTCATCAATAAAAACTTGATAGTGATTCATTCATAATTCTATACACATAAAAATCGATTTAAACCCTATAAGTGATCTTCAAACAATGCCTTAAAAGTCTTATATTTGACCTGTCAAAATATTAAGTTTTCGTTGAAAGTAAGGGGGAATGTACTGTATATGTTAAAAGTCTTCCTCTCTGGACCCAGAAAAGTCTTTAGTGAGTAAGGTGTATTGGTAGAAAAGATCTAATTGTCCCTTTAAAGATTGCAGCTGATTTCAGCTTTGCGATGTATGTTTTAAACATTGCAAGAAATTAACTTTAATTTACTTGCTTGTAAAGTTGTATCCCAAACAAGCTGTGGAAGCAGGCTCCTGCCAATTGGTTCCTCGATACCACTGTGATTGTGGTGGGCCAATGGAATCGCACCTCCTACCTGACTTAGAGATAAAATGATAATAGCAAGACTCCATCATCTGTCTGAGCACTCTGCCTGCCACATAGATTAACAGATATTCTAGTGTAGTATTACTCAAAAGTTTTCTTTCATGTAATTAACAAGAGTCCATGAGCTAGTGACGTATGGGAGTATACATTCCTACCAGGAGGGGCAAAGTTTCCCAAACCTTAAAATGCCTATAAATACACCCCTCACCACACCCACAAATCAGTTTTACAAACTTTGCCTCCAAGGGAGGTGGTGAAGTAAGTTTGTGCTAGATTCTACGTTGATATGCGCTCCGCAGCAAGTTGGAGCCCGGTTTTCCCTCTGAGCGTGCAGTGAATGTCAGAGGGATGTGAAGAGAGTATTGCCTATTGAATGCAGTGATCTCCTTCTACGGGGTCTATTTCATAAGGTTCTCTGTTATCGGTCGTAGAGATTCATCTCTTACCTCCCTTTTCAGATCGACGATATACTCTTATATTTACCATTTCCTCTACTGATTCTCGTTTCAGTACTGGTTTGGCTTTCTACAAACATGTAGATGAGTGTCCTGGGGTAAGTAAGTCTTATTTTCTGTGACACTCTAAGCTATGGTTGGGCACTTTATTTATAAAGTTCTAAATATATGTATTCAAACATTTATTTGCCTTGACTCAGAATGTTCAAACTTTCCTTATTTCCAGACAGTCAGTTTCATATTTAGGATATTATGCATTGAATTATCATATTTTTTCTTACCTCAAAAATTTGACTTTTTTCCCTGTGGGCTGTTAGGCTCGCGGGGGCTGAAAATGCTTCATTTTATTGCGTCATTCTTGGCGCGGACTTTTTTGGCGCAAAAATTATTTTCCGTTTCCGGCGTCATACGTGTCGCCGGAAGTTGCGTCATTTTTGACGTTATTTTGCGTCAAAGATGTCGGCGTTCGGATTTGTGGCGTCATTTTTGGCGCCAAAAGCATTTAGGCGCCAAATAATGTGGGCGTCTTTTTTGGCGCTAAAAAATATGGGCGTCATTTTTGTCTCCACATTATTTAAGTCTCATTATTTATTGCTTCTGGTTGCTAGAAGCTTGTTCACTGGCATTTTTTTCCCCATTCCTGAAACTGTCATTTAAGGAATTTGATCAATTTTGCTTTATATGTTGTTTTTTTCTTTTACATATTGCAAGATGTTCCACGTTGCAACTGAGTCAGAAGTTACTACAGGAAAATCACTGCACAGTGCTGGAGCTACCAAGCTAAGTCTGCTATAAACTTTTGGTATCTGTTTCTCCAGCTGTTATTTGTATTGCATGTCATGTCAAACTTATTAATGCAGATAAAATTTCCTTTAGTACTGTTACATTACCTGTTGCTGTCCGTCAACATCTAATTTTCAGAGTGTTCCTGATAACATAAGAGATTTTATTTTTTTAAATCCATTAAGAAGGCTATGTCTGTTATTTCTCCTTCTAGTATACATAAAAGTCTTTTAAAACTTCTCTTTTTTTCAGACGAATTTTTTAAATGAACATCATCATTCTGATACTGATAATGGTTCTTCTGGTTCAGAGGTTTCTGTCTCAGAGGTTGATGCTGATAAATCTTTGTATTTGTTCAAGATGGAATTTATTCGTTCTTTACTTAAAGAAGTGTTATTTGCATTAGAAATAGAGGATACTGGTCCTCTTGATACTAAATGTAAACGTTTAAATAAGGTTTTTAAATCTCCTGTAGTTATTCCAGAAGTGTTTTATCTCCCTGATGCTATTTCTGAAGTAATTTCCAGGGAATGGAATAATTTGGGTAATTTATTTACTCCTTCTAGACGTTTAAGCAAATTATATCCTGTGCCATCTGACAGATTAGAGTTTGTTGGGACAAAAATCCCTAAGGTTATGGGGCTGTCTCTACTCCTGCTAATGTACTACTATTCCTATGGCAGATAGTACTTCATTTAAGGATCCTTTAGATAGGAAAATTAAATCCTTTCTAAGAAAAGCTTACTTATGTTCAGGTAATCTTCTTAGACCTGCTATATTTTTAGCGGATGTTGCTGCAGCTTCAACTTTTTGGTTAGATGCTTTAGCGCAACAAGTAACAGATCATAATTTTATAGCATTATTATTATTCTATAACATGCTAATAATTTTATTGGTGATACCATCTTTTGATATCATTAGAGTTGATGTCAGGTATATGTCTCTAGCTATTTTAGCTAGAAAAGCTTTATGGATTAAACTTGGAATGCTGACATGTCTTCTAAGTCAACTTTGCTTTCCCTTTCTTTCCAGGGTAAATAATCATTTCGTTCCTTTCCTCACAACAAGGAACAAAAGCCTGATCCTTCATCCTCAGGAGCGGTATCAGTTTGGAAACTATTTCCAGTTTGGAATATATCCAAGCCTTATAGAATCCTATAGCCAGCTCTTAAGTACCTATGAAGGTGCGGCCCTTATTCCAGCTCAGCTGGTATGGGGCAGATTACGTTTTCTTCAAAGAAATTTGGATCAATTCCGTTCTTAATCTCTGGTTTCAGAAACATTGTTTCAGGAAGGTACAGAATTGGCTTCAAGTTAAGGCCTCCTGCTAAGAGATTCTTTTTCTTTCCCGTGTCCCAATTGACACAGCAAGGCTCAGCATTTCTGAAATGTGTTTCAGATCTAGAGTTGGCTGGAGTATTTATGCCAGTTCCAGTTCTGGAACAGGGGCTGGGGTTTTATTTTATCTCTTCATTGTACCAAAGAAGGTCAATTCCTTCAGACCAGTTATGGATCTATCATTATTGAATCGTTATGTTAGGATACCAACATTCAAGATGGGTTACTGTAGGTCTATCCTGCCTTTTGTTTAGCAAGGGCATTATATGTCTACAATAGATTTACAGGATGTGTATCTGCATATTCCGATTCATCCAGATCACTTTTAGTGTCTGAGATTCTCTTTTTAGACAAGCATTACCAGTTTTGTGGCTCTACTATTTGTCTAGCCTCAGTTCCAAGAATTTTTTTCAAAGGTTCTCGGTGCCCTTCTTTCTGTAATCAGAGAATAGGGTTTTGGTATTTCCTTATTTGGACGATATCTTGGTACTTGCTCAGTCTTCTCATTTTCAGAAGAATCTCATACGAATCGACTTGTGTTGTTTCTTCAAGTTCATGGTTGGAGGATCAATTTACCAATCAGTTTATTGATTCCTCAGACAAGAGTAACCTTTTTAGGTTTCTAGATAAATTCAGTGTCTATGACTCTGTCCTTGTCAGACAAGAGAAGTTTAACATTGATATCAGCTTGTCAAAACCTTCAGTCACAATCATTCCCTTTGGTAGCCTTATGCATGGAAATGTTGGATCTTAGGACTGCCGCATCAGATGCGATCTCCTTTGCTCGTTTTCACATGCGACCTCTTCAGCTCTGTATGCTGAACCAATGGTGCAGGGATTACTCAAAGATAACTCAATTAATATCTTTAAACCGATTTTACGACACTCTCTGACATGGTGGACAGATCACCATCGTTTAGTTCAGGGGGCTTCTTTGTTCTTCCGACCTGGACTATAATCTCAACAGATACGAGTCTTACAGGTTGGGGAGCTGTGTGGGGGTATCTGACGGCACAAGGGGTTTGGGAATCTCAGGAGGTGAGATTCCGATCAATATTTTGGAACCCCGTGCAATTTTTCAGAGCTCTTCAGTCTTGGCCTCTTCTGAAGAGAGAGTTGTTCATTGTTTTCAGATAAGACATTGTCACAACTGTGGCATACATCAATCATCAAGGAGGGACTCACAGTCCTCTGGCTATGAAAGAAGTATCTCGAATTTTGGTTTGGGCGGAATCCAGCTCCTGTCTAATCTCTGCGGTTTATATCCCAGGTATGGACAATTGGAAAGCGGATTATCTCAGTCGCCAAACGTTGCATCCGGGCGAATGGTCTCTTCACCCAGAGGTATTCCTTCAGATTGTTCAAATGTGGGAACTTCCAGAAATAGTTCTGATGGCTTCTCATCTAAACAAGAAACTTCCCAGGTATCTGTCCAGATCCCGGGATCCTCAGGCGGAGGCAGTGATGCATTTTCACTTCCTTGGAAGTATCATCCTGCCTATATCTTTCCGCCTCTAGTTCTTCTTCCAAGAGTAATCTCCAAGATTCTGAAGGAATGCTCGTTTGTTCTGCTGGTAGCTCCGGCATGGCCTCACAGGTTTTGGTATGCGGATCTTGTCCGGATGGCCTCTTGCCAATCCGTTGGACCTCTTCCGTTAAGACCAGACCTTTTGTCTCAAGGTCCTTTTTTCCATCAGGATCTGAAATCCTTAAATTTAAAGGTATGGAGATTGAACGCTTGATTCTTGGTCAAAGAGGTTTCTCTGACTCTGTGATTAATACTATGTTACAGGCTCGTACATCTATATCCAGAGAGATATATTATAGAGTCTGGAAGACTTATATTTCTTGGTGTCTTTTTCATCATTTTTCTTGGCATTCTTTTAGAATACCGAGAATTTTACAATTTCTTCAGGATGGTTTGGATAAGGGTTTGTCCGCAAGTTCTTTGTAAGGACAAATCTCTGCTCTTTCTGTTCTTTTTCACAGAAAGATTGCTATTCTTCCTGATATTCATTGTTTTGTACAAGCTTTGGTTCATATAAAACCTGTCATTAAGTCAATTTCTCCTCCTTGGAGTTTGAATTTGGTTCTGGGAGCTCTTCAAGCTCCTCCGTTTGAACCTATGCATTCATTGGACATTAAATTACTTTCTTGGAAAGTTTTGTTCCTTTTGGCCATCTCTTCTGCTAGAAGAGTTTCTGAATTATCTGCTCTTTCGTGTGAGTCTCCTTTTCTGATTTTTCATCAGGATAAGGCGGTGTTGCGAACTTCTTTTGAATTTTTTCCTAAAGTTGTGAATTCCAACAACATTAGTAGAGAAATTGTGGTTCTTTCATTATGTCCTAATCCTAAGAATTCTAAGGAGAAATCGTTGCATTCTTTGGATGTTGTTAGAGCTTTGAAATATTATGTTGAAGCTACGAAATCTTTCTGTAAGACTTCTAGTCTATTTGTTATCTTTTCCGGTTCTAGGAAAGGCCAGAAAGCTTCTGCCATTTCTTTGGCATCTTGGTTGAAATCTTTAATTCATCTTGCCTATGTTGAGTCGGGTAAAATTCCGCCTCAGAGAATTACAGCTCATTCTACTAGGTCAGTATCTACTTCCTGGGCGTTTAGGAATGAAGCTTCGGTTGACCAGATCTGCAAAGCAGCAACTTGGTCCTCTTTGCATACTTTTACTAAATTCTACCATTTTGATGTATTTTCTTCTTCTGAAGCAATTTTTGGTAGAAAAATTCTTCAGGCAGCGGTTTCAGTTTGAATCTTCTGCTTAGGTTTTTCATTAAACTTTATTTTGGGTGTGGATTATTTTCAGCAGGAATTGGCTGTCTTTATTTTATCCCTCCCTCTCTAGTGACTCTTGTGTGGAAAGATCCACATCTTGGGTAGTCATTATCCCATACGTCACTAGCTCATGGACTCTTGTTAATTACATGAAAGAAAACATAATTTATGTAAGAACTTACCTGATAAATTCATTTCTTTCATATTAACAAGAGTCCATGAGGCCCACCCTTTTTTTGGGGTGGTTATGATTTTTTTGTATAAAGCACAATTATTCCAATTCCTTATTTTATATGCTTCGCACTTTTTTTTCTTATCACCCCACTTCTTGGCTATTCGTTAAACTGATTTGTGGGTGTGGTGAGGGGTGTATTTATAGGCATTTTAAGGTTTGGGAAACTTTGCCCCTCCTGGTAGGAATGTATATCCCATACGTCACTAGCTCATGGACTCTTGTTAATATGAAAGAAATGAATTTATCAGGTAAGTTCTTACATAAATTATGTTTTTTCACTTGTTAAAGCTTGATGCCCGTCAAACGCGTTTCGCCATTTACATGGCTTTTTCAAAGCTGAGTAACAGCTGCCTCACTACTTGTCTGTTGCACCTACTGGCCTCTTTCCCCCTGTTGTGTCAACTGACATTATACCTGTTTGTTACATTGGCTGGCCTGCTACTTGCCTGTTGTACAAGTGGTCTGGGTCCCACTAAATGCCTATTGTGCCAGTGAGTCCTCTACCTGACTCGTGTACTAGCTGACTCACTACTTGCCTGTTGCGCCAGTGAGTCTTTTACCTGATTCTTGTATCAGCTGCCTCACTACTTGCCTGTTGTGCCAACTGACTTTATACCTGTTTGTTATGTTGGCTGATCTGCTACCTGACTCTTGTACGAGTGGTCCCATTCTCTGCCTATTGTACCAGTGAGTCCTCTGCCTTACTATCTGTACGAGCTGGCACACTACTTTTCTGTTTTGCCAACTGACTTTATAACTGCTTCTTGTGTTTCCTGGCCCTCTACCAGACTGTTGAGCCAGCTGGCCTATACTTGATTTTTGTACCAGCTGCACCTGACTGTTGTGCCAGTGAGTCAGCTCCTTCTTGTAAAAAATTGAATTAAGAAAGATAAGCCAAAATTGCAGCATTCATTTATTTTTGCCCATTTTTCTTCTAAAATACCTCTGAAAAAGTGTTTGTTTTACTCTGTCAATAGAGGCTGGAGTACCTCCATCATACTTACGTATGGTAAAATTAATAAGAGACTGCACCACTACTGCATACGTACAAGAGCAAAATTATATCTGCCCCTAATTAGCATAGTAAGAGAGACCAGGAATATATATTAGGCCAGCTGTTTCGAGGGGTGTTACCCTGGAACTGCTCTTTATTTGCAAAACCTTGTAAAGTTTACTAGCAAATTTACATGGTCAAAGGGACATTGTACACTAGATTTTCCTTTGCATAAATGTTTTGTAGATGATCCATTTATATAGCCCACCTGGTAGTATTTTTTAAAAAAATGTATAGTTTTGCTTATTTTTGAAGAACATTGTGCTGATTTTTAGACTCCTAACCAAACCCCCACAGTGTCAGATGTGCACACTCGTTTATAGACTCCTGCAGACTCCTTTTTATTTATCTGTCTTTTCATATGCAGGGAAGGGGGGAGGTGGGGAGTGTCTCTTCTTTTTGTTTACCCAGCCCCTTTCAGTGGGTGTCCCAGACTACCTCATCAACAGTGCTAAACTGTGAGCTTTTAAAGGGACAGTCTACACCAGAATTTTTATGGTTTTAAAAGATAATCCCTTTATTACCCATTCCCCAGTTTTGCACAACCAACACTGTTATAAAAATATACTTTTTACCTCTGTGATTACCTTGTACCTAAGCCTCTGCAGACTGACCCCTTATCTCAGTGCTTTTGACAGACATGCAGTTTAGCCAATCAGTGCAGACCCCTAAATAACTCCACAGGAGTGAGCACAATGTTATCTATATCAGTGTTTTTCAACCAGCCGTGAGAGATCCTCAGGTGTGGCGCGGAATACTGACAACAATGTGACATATTTTTAAAATTTTGCTTGATTTTTTATTCTGGGCCATTTTTTTTAATTTTAAGTGAGATGACTGATGGGGGGGGGCTTTTCCCAGTGCGGGGGTGTCACTCTTTCAAATTTTGAAATATTGGGAGGTATGCGACAGGCTCATCAGGCATCATTTACAACCATGACATATTGACATTCATTCACAGACAATCATTATGAATGTTTGTGAATGAATGTCAATATGTCATGTATAGTTTGTAGGAGGCATGGCATGACAGCACAGTACAGTGTGTGTGTGTGTATGTATCTATGTATGTTTGTGTGTGTGTGTGTGTGTGTATGTATGTATATATATATATATATATATATATATATATATATATATATATATATATATACACACACACTGTATTATGCTACAATGTGTTATTTTGTAAAATTTTGGGATGGTGGTGTGCCGCAGGATTTTTTAATGTAAAAAAGTGTGCCACGGCCAAAAAAAGGTTGAAAATCACTGATCTATATGACAAACATGAACTAGCACTGTGTCTAACTGTGAAAAACTTTCAAAATGCTCTGAGCAAAGAGGCTGGTTTCAACAGTTTAGAAATAAGTTTGAGCCTACCTAAGTTTAGCTTTTCATAATTACCACCAAGGGAACAAATTTAATGATAAAAGTCTATTGTAAAGTTGTTTAAAAAAAAGACATGCCCTATCTGAATCATAAAGGTTTTTTGACTAGAGTGTCCCTTTAAGTAAGTTTTTTTTTTTTTAAACTGGATTTTTAGATCAGCATCTGTGCATATTCTTCTTTACATTAATGTCTGTTTCATGCAGTTATATGAAATTTGTTTTATAATGTCCCTAATTATTTAAAAACCCTTCTTTTGCCTTATAGTGCATAGATGTTGGTATATGCTGTGAATTTAAGGTCCCTTTAATTAACATCCCATATAACTGTAGTTTTAAAATATGTAATTAAACAACTTTTTTTGCAGCAAACTGGTGTTTAAACAGTGGCGTCACTAGGGGGAAGCGGGGGGTGCGGGCCGCACCTGGGTGACACCCTCCAGGGGGTGACACCACCAGAAAAAAAAGTTGTTGTTTTTTTTTGTTTTTTTTTATTGAAATTCAAAGAAATACAATGTAGAGATGCATATATTTTTTATTAGAGGGGCCAGCATTTGTGAACATTAGTGGGATTGGGGAAGTTGTAGACACATATTTTTGAGCCAGCGCTGCAATTTCCACAAATAGTTTTCCCGGCTGCTTTTGCTTGTTTGTACTTTGCTTCTCCACTGCCCAATTTCACTATGAATGTTGTGGGCGTGCCGTGGGGCTTGTAAAGTTCTGCTGCTAGTCTAAACCTGCCTGCCTATCTGTGCTCACTGCTCAGTGGCATGTGGAGCAGTAGAGTCACTCACTGCTGTGCTGTCTCTCTAATCGGGAACTGGGAAATCATGAGGGGGATGACTGTCTGACACTGTCTCTAAAGTTACGGTACACTAAGTTCGGACTGAAGAGATAGGAGGGGAGGGCAGGTGGGGGTCTGGGGGTGAGCAGAGAGCAGAGGTGCTTGGCCATAAGAAGCGGTAGACACGCAGCCCAGGGCTGTGCACTGACAGACTTGGAACAGAGTCAGAGAGCAGTATTTTCATAGTTTGCGCGCCTAAACCTTTTCTTTAGTGATTTATTTTTAGAGTGCTCTGTTTATCTTTCATTTGATGCTCTGCTGAGCCAGGGAGCATCTCTAGGCATGAGCTTTATAATTAATGCAGTGCAGTTTACATATTTTGTATGTGTGCGTGTGCCTGAGTGTTTGTGTGCGTGTGCCTGAGTGTTTGTGTGCGTGTGCCTGAGTGTTTGTGTGCGTGTGCCTGAGTGTTTGTGTGCGTGTGCCTGAGTGTTTGTGTGCGTGTGCCTGAGTGTGTTTCCGAGTGCCTGAGTGTGTTTCCGAGTGCCTGAGTGTGTTTCCGAGTGCCTGAGTGTGGGTCCTGATAATATTCATCCAAGGGTTTTAAAAGAACTTCGTTCAGTGCTAACTGTCCCATTAACTGATCTGTTTAATCAGTCACTATTAACAGGAGCTGTCCCAGATGATTGGAGAATAGCAAATGTAATACCTCTTCATAAAAAGGGCAGTAGAGAAGAATCTGGCAACTACAGGCCAGTTAGTTTAACTTCAGTAGTAGGGAAATTAATGGAAAGCCTCTTAAAGGAAAGAATTATGACTTACATAAAGACAAACAATTTAGAGGACCAAAATCAGCATGGTTTTACTTCAGGGAGATCATGTCAGACTAATCTAATTGACTTCTTTGATTATTTAACAAAAGTATTAGACAAGGGAGGAGCAGTTGATGTAGCATATCTAGATTTCAGCAAAGCATTTGACACCGTCCCACACAATAAACTTATTCACAAACTATATCTCCTTGGTCTAGATTCAAAAATTGTGAACTGGGTGGAATGCTGGCTTAAGGACAGAAAACAAAGTGTCTTAGTAAATGGAGTTCATTCAGCAGAGGGGGCTGTTACTAGTGGTGTTCCTCAGGGGTCAGTTCTGGGGCCTGTTTTGTTTAACATATTTATCTGCGATATCAGCAAAGGGCTACAGGGGAAAGTATGTCTCTTTGCAGATGATACAAAAATTTGCAACAGAGTGGATGTTCCAGGGGGGGTAGACAAAATGAGAAGTGATATACAACAATTGGAGGATTGGACAAACGACTGGGATCTAAAGTTTAACACAGCAAAGTGTAAAATAATGCATTTAGGGAAGAAAAATCCAAATGTTAATTACAGACTCAATGACACTTTACTGACTGTTACAGATGAGGAACAGGACTTGGGAATTATTATTTCAGATGATTTAAAACTTAGTAAACAATGTAGTAAGGCAGCGAGTAAGGCTAGCAGAATGCTTGGATGTATTGGTAGAGGTATTTGCAGCAGAAATAGTAAGGTTCTTATGCCACTTTATAGATCATTAGTTAGGCCTCATCTTGAGTATTGTGTGCAGTTCTGGAGGCCATATCTTCAGAAGGATATTAACAAACTTGAATCTGTGCAAAGGAGGGCTACCAAAATGGTACATGGTCTAAAAAATAAAACTTACCAGGATAGGCTCAATGACCTAAATATGTATAGCTTAGAGGAGAGAAGGGAAAGAGGTGATATGATAGCAACTTTCAAGTACATTAAAGGGTTTAGTAAAACTGAGGCTGTGGGTATTTTACATAAAATGGAAAATTCAAGAACAAGGGGTCATGAGCTCAAGCTAAAGGGTAGTAGATTCAGGAGTAATTTGAGGAAGCACTTCTTTACAGAAAGAGTGATTGATTTATGGAATAAACTTCCTCAAGAGGTAGTAGCAACAAACACTGTGGGGGACTTTAAAAATGCATGGGACAAGCATAGGGCTATCCTACGAACTAGATAAGTTTATACTGTTAGGTAAGGTGGGGCAGACTTGCTGGGCCTATGGCTCTTATCTGCCGTCAATATCTATGTTTCTATGTTTCTATGTTTCCGAGTGCCTGAGTGTGCGCATCCGAGTGTCTGAGTGTGTTTCTGAGTGCCTGAGTGTGCGCATCCGAGTGTCTGAGTGTGTTTCCGAGTGTTTGTGTGTGCGCATCCGAGTGTGTGTTTGCTTTCTGGGGGGGAGGGGGGAGACACCATAACGTACCGCACCGGGTGACACCAACCCTAGTGACACCACTGTGTTTAAAAACAAACCTGTTAAATTAAAAAACATTTTTATCAATTTTAAACCATTGTAATTGTAGACAGTTTATAGATAGTATAAAATTACACATTTGTTTAATCTGATCTGCTGGTATTTAATTATTTTCTAATCCTTGCTCTTTAAAAATAGACAATAATTTAAAGAGCTCTGAATGCAAGTAAAGGATTTTACCCACCTAATTATAAGATTGAACTTGAATACATGGAAGACGTTTAGCAAGAAGACCTTAAGTTGCACAGTCTCATTGATTCATTGATTTGTAAAACACTGTTCTATAGTCAAAACACATCTGTCACAAAAATTGGTCCTTAATTATGTAGAAAGGTGATTAAAAGTGGTTCTTGTTAACTATACAGCTTCTGGATTATTCTAAAGTCTGCAGTAAAGTAAATACTTGTAATTTTGTAATCACTAATTAGATGCTGATTCGGAGATCATGAATGAATTTTATTTTTTTTCTCAGCCAAATTTTGAAACTTGAAACCAGTTGAATACATTTTTTTAATGTTTCACTGGCAAAAAAACCTATAAAGTATGCAATAGAACTTGATCTAAATATTTCGGTTTAAACAGCCTTGAAGAAAAAATTATGTAATTTTACTTTAATAGGAAAATTGATTTAGGACCATTATTTCTAATAATATAGATTCTGCTCAGCATTAAAGGGACACTGAACCCAATTTTTTTTCTTTTGTGATTCAGGCAGAGCATGACATTTTTAAGCAACTTTCTAATTTACTCCTATTATCAAATTTTCTTCATTCTCTTGGTATCTTTATTTTGAAATGCAAGAATGTAAGTTTAGTTGCCGGCCCATTTTTGTTGGTAGGCTCAGGAGCTGTGAGCTTGCTTTTGATTGGAGGCTGCACATATGTCTTTTTTGTCATTGACTTACCAATCTGATCAGCTAGCTCCTAGTAGTGTTTTGATGTTCCTTCAGTGAAGATTACCAAGAAAATGAAGCAAATGGTATAATTTAAAGGGACACTGAACCCAATTTTTTTTCTTTCGTGATTCAGATAAAGCATGACATTTTAAGCAACTTTCTAATTTACTCCTATTATCAAATTTTCTTCATTCTCTTGGTATCTTTGAAATGCAAGAATGTAAGTTTAGATGCCGGACCATTTTTGGTGAACAACCTGGGTTGTCCTTGCTGATTGGTGGATACATTAATCCACCAATAAAAAAAAGTGCTGTACAGAGTTCTGAATAAAAAAAAAGCTTAGATGCCTTCTTTTTCAATTAAAGATAGCAAGAGAAAGAAGAAAAATTGTTAATAGGAGAAAATTAGAAAGTTGCTTAAAATTGCATGCTCTATCTGAATCATGAAAGAAAAAAAATGTGGGTTCAGTGTCCCTATAAGTGAATTGTAAAGTTATTTAAAATGGTATGCTTTTGTCTGAATTATGAAAGATAATGTTTGGGTTTCCTCAATCTTTAAAGGGACATTATACACTCATTTTGTCTTTGCATAAATGTTTTGTAGATTATCTATTTATATAGCCCATAAAGTTTTTTTTTTTTTTTTTTTTTTAAATGTATCATTTTGCTTATTTTTAAAGAACATTGCTCTGATTTTCAGACTCCTAACCAAGCCCCAAAGTTTTATTTGAATACTGTCGGCTACCTTCTCCAGCTTGCTCCTGTTTGTGTAAAGGGTCTTTTCATATGCAAAAGAAGGGGGAGAGGGGGGAGCGTCTTATTTCCCACTTGCAGTGGGCTTTCCAACTACCTTTTCAACAGAGTTAAACTGAAAGCTTCTAAGTACGTTTTTAAACAGTTTTATACTGGATTTTTATATCAGTATCTGTGCATCTTATTCTTTATAGTAGTGTCTATTACATGCAGTTATATGAAAATGAGTGTATACTGTCCCTTTAAGGGCATAATATATATTTTTTATAAATATTGAATTGGGTCATTTTTTACTATATTTTTTTTTTTTTATAAGGATCTGTTGGTGCAATCCAGTACTGGAATAGTGTTACATTAAAGGGATATGAAAGGCAGAATGAATGTATAGGGCATGCAATTAAACAAAAAAATGCAGTTCTATTGTCAGTGCTGTTTTACTTTTTTGGCATCTTTTTGTTGAAAATCTCACCTAGGTAGGGTTAGGAGTGTGCAAGTATCCTGAGCACTATAAGGCATCTGTGCTATTTTTCTTTCACAATTCAGTTAAAGAATGCAATTTTAAGCAACGTTCCAATTTACTCCTGTTATTAAATTTTTCATTGTTCTCTTGGTATCTTTAAAATCTTTTAAAAAGCAGGTTTCTAAGCATAGGAGCCGGTCCATTTTTGGTTTAGCACCCTGGATAGCGCTTGCTTATTGGTGGCTACATTTAGCCACCAATAAGCAAGTGTAACCCAGGTTCTGAACCAAAAGTGGGCCAACTCATAAGCTTTACATTCTTGCTTTTTAAATATAGATAGCAAGAGAACGATAAAAATTATCATAGGAGTAAATTAGAAAGTTGCTTAAGATTGCATGCTCTATCTGAATCATGAAAGAAAAAAATGGGTTTAGTGTCTAAGTATAAGCCACTAATTTGCTTTTTTATTACAACAATAAAACAGGAAATTTCATGTTAAGTTTAATTTTGTCTATTATACCCCTTTAAGTGCTGGATTGTACTTTATTACACCATAGACAGGAGGTTATCTGGTATGTAAAAGAAGGCCAAGGATCAAATTAGATTGGAGATTTAAAATTCGTTAGGGAAAAGTCAGACTAGGTCAGCCAAGTAGCTCGTTTTTATCTGCCATCAAATTCTATTCTGTTGTAAATTGCAATTAAAATGCTAATGCAGCCTATTTAAAAGGTGAGCATAATGTTTTATGGAAAGTCTTGTTGGTATTTAAAGGGACAGTTTCGTTCAGCATGTTTATTGTTTAAAAAGATAGATAATTCCTTTACTAATTATTCCCCAGCTTTGCACAGCCAACATTGTTATATTAATATACTTTATAACATCTATACCTCTAAATTTCTGCCTGTTTCAAAGCCTTTATCTCAGTTAATTTTTGTGGTTTTTCACAGCAAGGCACTGCTAGTTCATATGTGCCATATAGATGACATTGTGCTCAGTCCGGTGGAGTTATTTATGAGTCAGCACTGATTGGCTATAATGCAAGTCTGTAAATAGTACTGAGATAAGGGGCAGTCTGCAGAGGCTTAGATACAAGAAGGTAAAATGTGTAATAATATAACTGTGTTGGTTATGAAAAACTGGGGAATGGGTAATAAAGGGATTATCTATCTTTTTAAACAATACAAATTCTGGGGTAGACTGTTCCTTTAAGGTAACCTCACACAAGCACATTTTAGTTAACATCCTCTTAGTAGGTTTAGTAGACCCAAGACAAGATCATTTAATTATTATTATTATTTATGATTATTATGTATTCAGCAGAGAATAGCAAAAAAGGGACATAAAAATGCAAGAATAAAAACTTTTCTCTGTAAAGTTCCTGATATTAAATATTTAAATCTTTGCTGGAAAAAAAGTCAAATATAAAGAATATTATGTAGGTGCATTTATAATGAGAATAAATACGTTTTTCGAAATTTGCGTTGATGAAAAAAAAAGAGATTGCAGTTAAAATAAGCCTTTTATTAAAATCATCACAAAGGTGTCTTCAGGTGCAGCTTCAGGTTTTATTTAAAATACAGCTCAACGCGTTTCGGCTAAAAGAAAACTTTATCAAGAACATAAAGTTAAAACAATTTCTGGAACAAATGGTTATGATAACCATTTGTTCCAGAAATTGTTTTTAACTTTATGCTCTTGATAAAGGCTTCTTTTAGCCAAAACACGTTGAGCTGTATTTTAAATAAAACCTGAAGCTGCACCTGAAGACACCTTTGTGATGATTTTAATAAAAGGCTTATTTTAACTGCACTCTTGTGAGTATAACCAGTTTGTGCGCCTACCACATTGTCTGACATCTGCTACACTATTGTGAGCTTTTATTTTGGAGGTGAAAGCAACAAGGTTGACTCGGAGGACGTGGGCAGCTTGGTTCCCTGGAGGTGACACATCGCCGCCATTTTCAACACTTTCTGCTTCTATACACGGTTTGGGAGAACCGGGGCTGGCAGCAAGCACCTGAAGGGAAGTGCTAACATTGCTTCATACTTTATCCTTTCTAATAAGCTCAGGAGCAGCAAAGAACCTAGGTTCTAGCTGTTGATTGGTGGCTGCCTATATATACCGATTTGTCATTGACTCACTCATGTGTTCAGTTAGAAACCAGTAGTGCATTGCTACTCCTTCAACAAATGATACTAAGGGAATGAAACAAATTTGATAATAAAAGTTAACTGGAAAGTTGTTTAAAATTGTAAATCATGAAAGAAAAATGTGTGGTTTCATGTCCCTTTAATATTGTATTCTCTATAATGGACCATGACGTTTTAATTTTGAATTTCCTTTTTTTTTTTTTAAATTTGTTAGTGTTCTAATTTGCTTAAAATTACTACCATAATGTCTTGTTTGCTGTGCAACAAAGTATAGCCAGCAGAACAAGCATTTTTCATTGCAAGCAAATAAGATCTTTCACTTCCCTGGCTCATCGCATTGACAATCTGCTACATGGTCATGCACATATCAATAGCTCAGTTATGTGTAAATCTGATTGCATAATTACGTAGGGTATGTTGTATACTAGTCTTGCTAGAGTCTGCGTTTAGCAGTAGTATTGCTGCATTCCAAAAGGTCTGCTGTGGCACACGTTAAATAGTAAACACTATATCAGTAAAATCATATTCAAAGGACACTTCAAAGAGGCAGTACAAAGACATAATTACACATTAATGTATAAGAGCGAGCAATTTTAATCAACTTTCACATTTTATTTCTGTTTTTAGATTTGTATTGTTCTTTTAATATCCTTTGTTGAAAGCCATACCTAGGTAAAGCAGTGATAATCTAGGTGTAACATTTGTATATTAACACACACATTTATATACACATACTTGGTTCTGCTTGGTCATTATTGCTGAGTCTACTGCCTGCATTTAACGTTGCACAAGTATTTTCTTGTGCACCCCCTGCTTGTGCAAGACTTACTAGCGAGTGACCGGCACTAAAGTCAAAACTAAAGTTTCATGATTCAGATATAGCATACAATTTTAAGCAACTTTCTAGTTTACTCCTATTATCAATTTTACTTCTTTCTCTTGGTATCTTCTATTTGAAAAAGCAAAAATGTAAGTTTAGGAGATGGCCCATTTTTGGTTTAGCACCTGGGTAGCGCTTGCTGATTGGTCTCTTTAATGTAGCCCCCAATCGGCAAACACTACCCAGGTGCTGAACCAAAAATGGGCCATTTCCTAAGCTTACATTTTTGCTTTTTCAAATAAAGATTCCAAGAGAACAAAGAAAATGTGATAATAGGAGTAAATTAGAAAGTTGCTTAAAATTGCATGTTCTATCTGAATCACAAAAGTTTAATTTAGACTATACTATCCCTTTAACATTGCACAATTATTTTCTTGTGCACCCCCTGCTTGTGCTTGACTTACTAGCGAGTGACCAGCACTAAAGTCAAAATTAAACTTTCATGATTCAGATTGAGCATGCAATAAAAAACATTTTTATATGCACACTTTCTGAGGCTCTAGGTTTTAATAAGCATGATCAAAATTGTACATTATCTACATATATGCATTTTGCGATTGGCTGATTTCTGTCACGTGGTGCAGGGGAAGGGAGAATAGGATTAACTTTAAAATTAGCCAGAAAACATTCTACTGCTCATTTCAAATTCAAAGTAAGTGCATTGTCTTTTTATTCTGTATTTGTCAGCTATTCAGTTTTACTATATTAAGTGGGAAGCACATTTATACAAACACACAGAAACAAGACATTTTAATTTTTATTTCAGTGTTCATTGTGTTTTTTTTTCTTGTTTTTTTTTTATAAAGGATACCAGCTTTTTTACACAGTAATCTATAATACCATGGATTGCCAATATAATTATACAATTAAATATCCCTTTAATATTAAATTCTTTCAGCCCTGTGGGAGAAAATTACTTTATAAGTCAAGACATTATGCTTATTACCGTTACCCTGGAAGAAAAAGTCAAGGTTAACACAGCTGTGAGAAGTGATTTATAATGATACATTTGGGGTATAATTAATATGCAATGAATTGTTTTATTAATTTCCCTTAATGGCCAAAATTTCATTTAATAGGGTGCAATCTATATAGCAACGTCTGACTTATGCTTCACATTACTAATTCATCTCTTCTAAACTGACCTAGCTGAAAGGCGCGAGTCACATTGCAAACTTTAATTTTCATATTTAAACTGGAAACTTTCAACCTCCATTTTTTTTTAGAGTTTTTTTTTTTTTTTTAAGGGACATTATTACATTTTGATTTATAGAAATGAAGTGAACTTGAGACAGTGGTCAGATCATGATCTCCCTTATTTTGAAACAGCTATGGCAGGGCAGGTCTTGAGAGAGCCATTCCTGAGCAGACATTTACAAGCAATAACTACTTAGCTGTAGGTCATAAAATAGACTGCACTGTCTATTTTTTACATCCTCTATTGATTTTGGAATGAGGTTGCATCTATCTTTCAGCTAGAACGACAGTGAAAAGACACATTTGCGTTTTTTTTGTTTTGTTTTTTCGGTATCTTTTTCCTTTCCATTAACCACCCATTTGGAAAAAAAAAAAAAAAAAACCTTTCCTGATTTCCAAATCTTAAAGTTTTAACAGTATTCAGTGTTAACTGTATTTTGCCCCAATGTGGATTTTGCAAGAAAAGCTGTGAAATAGTAAAAAAAAAAAAAGCCACATGAGATACGTGCAGGAGCAAAAGCAGACATTCCAGCGATACTGAACCACATTTTTTTTTGTTTTGTTTTATATGAGACTTCTCATTGACCAATATCAACCATTCCCTAATCGTGGGCCTCATATGTCTGTCTAACGAAACACTCAATTCTGAACAACTTTCCAATTCACTTCCTTTATCTAAATATGAACAATCATTTTTAACATGCACACTTTCTGAGACACCAGTTTCTACTGAACATGTGCAAGATTTTACAGAATATATGTATATGCTTTTTGTGATTGGCAGATGGGTGTCAGATAATGCAGTGGGACAGAAAATCGAACTTCTAAAATCTACTTTTCATTTGAAATTCCTTTGTCCAATCAGAAAGAACAACCCAGGTTGTTCACCAAAAATGGGCTGGCATCTAAACTTACATTTTTGCTTTTTCAAATAGATACCAAGAGACTGAAATTTGATAATAGGAGTAATTTAGAAAGTTGCTTAAAATTGCATGCTCTATCTGAATGAAGAAAATTTGATAATGGGAGTAAATTAGAAAGTTGCATGTTTTATATGAATCATTAAAGAAAGAAAATTGGGTTTAGTATCCCTTTAATAAAGGAAAATTTATTATGAGCAAATAAAAGAAAAAAAATGGCGTTTCAACAAATAAAATTACACAAGGCAATACAGTTTTAAAAATAAAATGGAGAAAAACAGCCCCTAAAACTGTACTAGTTTAGGTACCTGTGCCAATGGAACTGGGCAAGTAAAGATAGTCACTCACGCTGTTGTTACTTAGGTTTCCATTCCATGTACAATCACAAACATATTGTTGGAATCGGTTATTTACCCTTTTCTCTGATATCAGATTTCTGGATCAACCCTCCTTTCAGAGTGGGCCCAGAAAGTAACCACCCCTCTCCCTTATGGCCTGTCAAAACTCTGAATCTCTGGCTGAAATTTTAGAACACTTCTGTTATGTATATCTAGGTCATATACACAGTAGGCACCCCACATGTGATTTCATGAGTATTATTTTGATAGCAAATATGACATGTCTATCATATTTGGTCACCCAATCACATAAGTCTGATAATAGTATATAATAAGATTCCAGGGTGTCGCCTCTGATAGACCTCCGCTTTCTCTGGGTAGAGGGCACTGGTTTTTATCACGTCTCTGCATCATAAAAATCACTCTTTGTGTTAAATTGGGGCTATAAATCTAACCTTAGGCAATAACATTTTCTCCAATGAAGCTTACAGCTTTTCAAGCTGGAGCTCTGCTTTTTTAAGAATTAAAGAGACATGAAACCCAAAATTTTTATTTCATGATTCAGACAGAACATACAATTTTAAACAACTTTACTTCTATTATTTAATTTGCTTCCTTCTCTTGTTATCCTTTGCTGAATGGTTTATCTAGGCCAGCTCACTTGCAGCAGAGAACCTAGTTTCTATCTGTTGATTGGTGGCTGCATATATATATCTATTTTGATTGGCTCAACCAATGTGTTCAGGTAGAAACCATTAGTGCATTGCTGCTCCTTCAGCAAATTATACCAAGAGAATGAAGCAAATTAGATAATAGAAGTAAATTAAAAAGTTGTTTAAAATTTTTATTGTCTATCTAAATCATTAAAGAAAAAAATGTGGGTTTCATGTCCCTTTAACACAGGGACACACATCCTTTGGAGAAACAAAAACATTCAGCACACAGATAAAGTTAACCCATTGCTCCTCAAATCATGAGGGCCCCTATGGTGGTAATAATAATAATAGTAAATGTATTATTATTAATAATAATAATTTATTATTATTATAATAATAATAATATTATATCACAGGCTACTTTAATTTTTTTTTTTTTTAAGACAAAATCTTTTTCTTTTTTTTTTTATTCATAATCATAAAGTAATATGTGACACCCAAAGTCTCACAAGTGAGCTTGATTCAGGTATATAGCAACTATGTCATGAGGCATTTGGATGTGTGTATAACAATGTCTCTGGTTCCTTGTCATGCCATCTTTTTCTCTAGGAGGAACAGATCGACAAAGCTTTGTTTTATCTCATCCCATTCTCTAAATTGTCAAGTTAAAGCAGATTGGCTTTAAAATGAGCTGTCAGTATAGTGGGACTGGGCATTACAGAAATGCCACATTGCCCTGGATATCAGAACTTATACTAGCTAATCTCTCTCCTACATTTTTACATTTTTTGTTAAAATTTTTATCAATTATAATTTTAATTTGTGATTTTTGAAAGAATATACCCCCTTTATATGTCATTTTATTCTACACGTTGGTATGCTAAAGTTCTTGTGCTCTGCATATGATATTGTGGGTGCACCTATGTGTTTGGTTGGTTTAAGCATATTCCTATTTTCTGTGGTTTCCTAACTATATGTAATGATATATAATTTTCTGTCTGGTTACTACCTTTCACATACATTTGCCAGCCACTAAAAAAGTATACATTTTACAAAAATGCCTTTTGTTGCTATTGCTTAAAAGGACACTATACCCTATTTATTTTTCTTTCATGACTCAGAGCATTCAGTTTTAAGCAACTTTCTAATTTACTCCTATTATCATTTTTTTCTTCTTTCTCTTATCTTTATTTAAAAATTAGGACTGTATAGCTTAGGAGCCAGGCCAATTTTAGATTCAGCACCCTGGATAGAGCTTGCTTATTGGTGGCTACAGTTCGCCTCCAAGAAGCAAGAATAACCCAGGTTATTAACCAAAAATGGTCCGGCTCCTAAGTTTTACATTCCTAGTTTTTAAATAAAGATAGCAAGAGAACAAAGAAAAATTGATAATAGGAGTAAATTAGAATGTTTCTTAAAATTGCATGCTCTATCTGAATCATTAAAGAAAAAAATATGGGTTTAGTATCCTTTTTAAGTGCTACATTTTGATTTGCCTGCTACCCCTAGCCAATATTGATGTACGTCACATACTTGTGTATTGGTAACATGTGAATGCTTACAATACAAATGTATATGCGTTTGTCTTTCTGGTAACAGATGGATTTAAAAAAAAATAAAAAAAAAAACATGAATAAATTTACTAATGTGTTTCAGATATGGCAATATTTCATGTGCAAATAAATATCATTTTTTTTTTTTTTTTTTTTTTAAGGAAATTGTCTACTAATGAGCTGTAATTTGGAAATTAGTAATAGAATGTGCACAAGGCAGTTCTCAGTCTGTAAACAAATTTATACTGGGCATATGTTGTACTGCTGCTTATAAATGTGTTGTCCAGTTGATACTGAACTGTAGGATTTCTCTTTAATTCAGAGTTTCCATGGAAACTAGATTTATTTTTTTTTTAAATAAAAAAATAGAATTTCAAATCGTCCCTCAGCCCCTTTACTTAGCCCTTTACCTGGACAAGCGTTATTGATAGGAGAAGGTCAATTGAGGTCAGCAGTACTTCTATTTAGTAGTTTAATTCATCTTGCTTACTGTATCCCCCACACTGCAGTTCAATCTAATGGGGGCAGGAAAAGAAAAAAATAATAACCTAAAATATAAAGAGAAGGGCTTTATTAACCCATATATGGGCTTGTGGGCAAAGAGTAGGCTGATTCTTAGGCCAAGCAATAAAGACTAAAATGGGAAGTGGATGGCCATCCTGGAACAGCTCTTTCAAGGAGATGGTCACCTAAGAGGTTGTATGTGACCAATCTGCCCAAAGTTTTTTGAAACCCTGACAACAGGGGGTTAGAAGAAAGAAACAGACTGGCTTCAGGATCACTATCAGTGATTGGTGCAAAGCTGGTAATGGGAGGGGCACATCAATAAAGAGGTCCTATATCCACTAGTGTTCAGCAGGGTTCCTTGCAGATTCAAAAAATGGGACCACTGGAACATTTAATTCTTGAGAAGTTGTCTCAGTGGTAGTTTATAAACTCTGAAGGATGATCCAGGAGTCTGGGATTTTTTGGAAAAGAGTGGGATTATCTGCAGTTAAAGGATGACCTAAAGGTTTCCCAGTGGCCTTTATTTTTCAAGTTGGTTCTGTGTCAGCTATTTTACATGGAGGAGTCTGTAGCAAAGTTTTATTTTGTTTAGTTTCAGAGAAAAAACTAATAAGAACAAATAATATAATTTAGGTAACATTTTAATTATGTAAGGGTGGCAGAAGTCTCTTTATTATTTGTCCATTCCAGCTGGAAATTGTTGATTGAATCTGAAATATGTTGCCTCTTCGAAATGACTTCTATGCACAGAAACCCTGTGTGAGGGAACAGAACTAATCTATTCGTTACTAAGCATAATCAATTTCTGAACTGTTCTAAATCACATAGCCTCCAGTCAACTGGGCTTCTCATTTTCCATAAAATACTTAATTTTTTCATCCATCACATTAATCAATGAAACTGTACGCTTTTCCAGAAGTGCCAAAGTATAAGGGAGCACCATGTGAAATAAGTTAATTTAAAAATAATGAAATGAGATTGTTCAATGTGCAATTATTGAGCTGGCAGAACAAGGCTCTATAGCAATGTTCCATTTTACGAGGCCATATAGCAACCATAAGGGATTTTAAGAGTAAAACATTTATGAGAACACAAAATAATCTTAAACCAATTTACTTTCATAAATCCAAGATGAATGTCATGTTACTTTATATTCATGAAGCTTGTTTACAGAATTAATACAATCTACTGTGACAGAATTAAAGCCTGAAATGAAGCTTTGACTATAACAAACAATAAGTAAAAAAAAAATGGGTAAATTTGCCCTTAGTAATCTGTTATATCTTGGGCTTTAAAGGGACATGAAACCCAATGTTTTTCTTTTGTGATTTAGATAGAGCATGCAATTTTAAATAACCCTCCAATTTATTTCTTTGTATCCTTTGTTGCAATGAATACCTAGGTAGGCTCAGAAGCGGCTGGTTGGTGGCTGCACAGATATGCCTTTTGTCATTGGTTTTCAACTAGATTCCAGTAGTGCATGGCTGCTCCTTCAACAAAGGATAAGAAGAGAATGAAGCACATTAGATAATAGAAGTAAAGTGGAAATGTGTTTAAAATTGGTATGATCTATTAGAACCATGAAAGAAAACATTTGGGTTTTATGTCCCTTTAATATTGGAGTTTGCTAGATTGATGCGGGACCATTATACATATTAGTGGTTAATAATGAGTCATTTATTGGTTTAATTAGGCATTTAAAGGGAAATTTGTTATCATTCAGAAAAAGTTTATCATTAAAAATAATATCACAAAATTAAATGTATTTACTATTATAAAATATACTTTTACTTGGTATCCTTTGTTGTAAAGGAGGTAGGTAATCTTAGAATTATTATTGATTTTAGTTTTTTTCTCTAATTTACATACGGTTTTATTCTTGAAAAATAGTTGTCTATGACATCGGACATACGTTTTGGATGCCTATGCAGCTTACTTATGCAGGAGAAAAACTCACATAATGTGTGTGTCTGTGCTTTTATTAGAATCATTTTTGTATAAACAAAAGTGTGAAAATACAGTACCCCTTTAATTAAACCTTACCTTGCAGCATAGGCCTTTTACAAAATAACTGTCATACGGTGTCACAAAAAAATTAAATAATAATTGGGACAAGCAGATAATTAAAATCATGGTTTAAAGGTGTTATGTCCTCTTTCTGCTTTGTAAAGCTGCTTTTTAATTGCAGTTATGTAGGGGCTTGTCACAGCTCTATTACAGCTATAGGAATTGTCAGCCAATAAAAATAAATACTGTAGTATGAACTGCGTACAATTCCATTTCCTTTTAGATTCAATTTAAATGTTAAACTTCTGAAGCTTTAATTATTTTATTGGTTTAATGGCTACAGATAACTAACGTAATCTTAGTACAAAGCTAGAGTTGAGTGTCATTTAGTACCAAAGATATTTAAATGGTTAATGGGTGTAGCTTATATGCTAATAGTATGGATAGGGTTGCCACCTTTTATGGAAAAGAAAACTCTCAAAGCTCATTAGCACTAATTTGCATAAATAATTATACAGCATAAATTAAGAACTAAATATGCTTACAGATTTTAAATGATCATTTGTTTATAATTGGATTCCAATATAGTTAGAATAAGTTTGACCATGAAAGCATCTTATTTTTATATGTAATCTTTATTTTCAACATTTCTTCAAACCTTAAAAATACTGGCTACATTGGCAAATTACTGGCTAGTTGGAAACCCTAAATATAGATAGTTGAATATTAGCCTCGTTTATTTGTTTATTTGAATGTTAAATGTTTGCAAAACACTATTTGTTTTACTGTTTGAATAACTTTCACACTAATGAGTTTAACATTCGATTGACTGAATTTTAGATCCCATAATATAGTATAAACCAACATTTAAACATAATGGCATAGTGGCATTTGCATTTTCAGATTTTAAAATGTATTTAAAAATGGTAGTATTCATTGTATAGAATCCCTCAAATCAATGAACAAACGTCAAAGGGATCATTATTTCGAACATTTTAATGTAAAAAAAAAATAAAAAATGAGAGGGGAAGAAAAAAATCTGCTTATTCCTAGCTAGTATTGTGGATACAGTGAGGGAGGGGTGTGTGAAAGGATCCATGCAGCATATGCATAATTGCTGCTTTACATTGACATTCCAATTTTGTAGAATTGTGATTTTTTTTTTTTTTGCATATGTATATAACAAAATTAATTTGTTAGAAACTATATGGTTTAGTAACATTATCATTATACTCTCCTCAATTTTAAAATTCTAATTCTCCATATGAAATACACATAAAATCAATTATTACAGAAACTTAACATATAACCTAATGTAGCCTTAACTGGAAAGTCAGAGAAATCAATTTATTTGTAAAAACTCTCTGCAAGCTGTCACATCACCATTTGAAACTGGCAGCTTCCCATGTGAAATCATAATTTTACACTGATTTCCAGCTATGGACCCATACGCTCTGTTTATTAAAAATGAATTAATCTGGGCTGTCAAGGGACAAAAGCTCCCAAGCTGTACTTGTTTGGAAGCTAAAGAATTTAGTCATAGATCTGATTAAAAATGAAAAGCATTAAATATCTTTTAAACACAGCCTGCCCCAGTATTTGTTTGCCTAAGCAACAGAGCCAGACCTACCAGCAAATACTGATAAATCCAATTTGATGTGAAAATTCTATCACTAAGAATGTTTTAGATCTTCCTTTATCAATTTGCAAAACAGTGGTATGCCAAAGATTCCTAGTACGTCATCTCAAAGCCTTTTCAATAAGTTGTAAAGAGTCTTTCACTGCTGGAAGATGCATTGGTGCAAATCTTTTAACTGGGAACAGGTCCTCCAAATATGCTGTGACATATTTAAAAGGTAGCATTTATATTCCTTTGAAATTATTAATTAGATATCTATGTGAGATTTTTTTAGTGTTATAGATATAACATTTGTTCAGTTCTACAGGTTATTGTACATGCATACACTTTAGAATAGTACCACGTGGGTGTGGTTTTCTTGGCATGGTTTAAAACTAGGGTTTCAGATTTTCCAAATTTCTTTGGATAGGTTCAGTTTACCTAAAAATTATGTATTAGCTTGTTTATATCTTTCTGAAAATCTGACCTGATAGTGGTTCCTAACGAACAGAATTGAAGAACCATATTCTCTCTCTCTCTTTCATTTGGTTTCATTATCGTTCTCGTTTGGTTCCTCTGCTACACTCGTATGGTTCCTTGGTTCCTTTGTCTTTCTCATTTGGTTCTGCTGTTGCGCTAGTTTGGTTCCTTTGTCTTTCTTATTTGGTTCTGCTGTTGTGCTCGTTTTGTTCCTTTGTCTTTCTCATTTGGTTCTGCTATTGTGCTCGTTTGGTTCCTTTGTCTTTCTCATTTGGTTCTGCTGTTGCGCTAGTTTGGTTCCTTTGTCTTTCTTATTTGGTTCTGCTGTTGTGCTCGTTTTGTTCCTTTGTCTTTCTCATTTGGTTCTGCTATTGTGCTCGTTTGGTTCCTTTGTCTTTCTCATTTGGTTCTGCTGTTGTGCTCGTTTTGTTCCTTTGTCTTTCTCATGTGGTTCTGCTGTTGTGCTCGTTTGGTTCCTTTGTCTTTCTCATTTGGTTCTGCTATTGTGCTCGATTGGTTCCTTTGTCTTTCTCATTTGGTTCTGCTGTCGCGCTTGTTTAGTTCCTTTGTCTTTCTCATTTGGTTCTGCTGTTGCTTTTGTTTGGTTCCTCTGTTTCTCTCAATAAGTTCCTCTGTCTCTCTTTCTTTCTTTTCTCTCTCATCTCTCATTCACACCTACTCTTCAGATCCCTCCCTTTGTCCATTTTGTTATCTCATCTCGGATTCTTCCTTTCCCTTTATTAATTTTCCTCTCTTGAGATTGTGCTCCACTCATCATCCAACTTTTATCTTTCTCTTTCTGTCTCTCTCTCTGTCTTTTTTATATCTCATCTCTCTGTGTGTTTCTAACTTTCCCATTACTCTCCCTTTAATATTTCTTCCCAGGGTTATATGGGATGTGCAAGAGGGGCATATGCCCCCTGAAATTTTGCTTCTTATTTACAAGTATCTATTTAAGTCACTCTTTCAATGCCCATGAGCTACCATTTTGTTAAATGAGATGCAGCACATGTTTACAACAATAAACTCTATCCTGTTGCATACTGATATTATGGAGGCAGATTTCTAATTGTCCAGATTGAAAATGTTTGCATGCATGGACCCTCTCCTCCCTGAGTCACAATTAGTGGGCAGCAGTATTTATCATTTGCACAATGCTGCCCCCTGCTCTCACACAACCATTTGTGCATAAGCAGGGCTTGTCTATCACCATGGTCGGATCAGTCAAGAATGATTTCAATTGGCTGGAGAGGTTAGGAAGCGGTGGTCTTAAGACTGCTGCTTTTTAAATTGCTCAAATGTTTTTTAAATGAGCATGGTCAGGGGTCATATTCCTGTGACTCAGACCAGAAGGGCATCAATGACTAAAAGTCCCACACCAGAGCTGGGTGCAAGACTGAAGCAGCTGATATCAATAAATAAGAAGGTCAAAGGACCACTAAATACAGTAGTATTGAATAATTGACACATGCACAATAAAAAGACAACGCAATAGCACTTACATTGAATTTTAAATGAGCCATGGAATATTTTATGGCAAATTTCAGTTAATCCAATAGTCTTTCCCCCATGTGGCAGCCATCAGCCAATCACAAAATGCATAAATGTATTTATTGCTTAGTTTTTTCTTCTTTTGTTTTGTATTTTACCCTTAAAAATAAATAAATAAATAAATCCCCTCATCTCTCACTGTAGCAAGTGAGCAAGCTTTGTTTGGACGATCATATTACTATTCAATTAACTGATACATTACATATATTTGTTGTGCTACATCAGACTAAGAGGCTTTATGGATGAAAGTTTTAGTAACTGAGCTGAAGAAACAAAAATATGCATTAATCTTCTTAGATTTTATCTCCTTGCTTTATGCCAAATATACATTAAAATTATAGTCCAGAAATAAAAAAAAGTATATGCCAGTTATTTACACCATTAAAAACTGATGCTTTTTGCATTGAGAGATCAATAAAGTTCCAACATTTAAAGAAATTTTTATGTTAAAGTTATTACTTTGCAGAAGCATGCCAGCATTACATAAACAAATTGCATTAACCAATACTATGATGTCACTATTGACATCAGCACACGGAATTTATGTCAGTTGCCTATATACCTGTCTCTACAATGGTTGACAGTCTACTTTTTATCTTTTCCCAGATGCCACTGTCACCCTCAAAGTTCCCAGAAATGTGTCCTTATATCTGATTTCTATCTACCTCAGAGGGTGGCAACCTTTTATGAGCGCTGTGCAAAAGTAATACTGTAATGTGGCCATGTGGTCCAGTGCCAGACGTATCTTTTGCATAAAGTTTGAAACAAATAAACAAATACTTGTAGTATAATAATAATAATTACCATGTTGGACTACTCGCTCTGCAACCATTATGTTAAAGTGATATTAAACTCTCCCCTTTTTAAAATCAGATCCAGACTGTTAATTATATTTTAGATGGAGTTTATTTCATCAGTTGTAATGAAGATGCTCTATAACTTACTTTATATATATATATATATATATATATATATATATATATATATATATATATATATATATATATATATATATATATATATATATATATATTTTAAAGGGACAGTCAAGTCCCAAAAAAACTTTCATGTTTCAAATAGGGTATGTAACTTTAAACAACTTTCCAATTTACTTTTATCACCAATTTTGCTTTGTTCTCTTGGTATTCTTAGTTGAAAGCTAAACCTAGGAGGTTCATATGCTAATTTCTTAGACCTTGAAGGCTGCCTCTAATCTAAATGCATTTTGACAGTTTTTAACCACTAGAGGGCATTAGTCCACGTGTTTCATATAGATAACATTGAGCTCATGCACGTGAATTTACCATGGAGACAGCTCTGATTGACTAAACTGCAAGTCTGTCAAAAGAACTTAAATAAGGGGGCAGTCTGCTGAGGCTAAGATACAAGGTAATTACAGAGGTACAACGTGTATAATTATAACTGTGTTGGTTATGCAAAACTGGGGAATTGGTAATTAAGGGATTATCTATCTTTTAAAACAACAATTCTGGTGTTGACTGTCCCTTTAAATACCCTGCGCTCTGCCTCCCACTTCAAAAGTCAATTTTTTTTGTGAGCTAACTTTTGGAATGTTGTCCAATCAGCACCCTGCCCATATGGTACTTTTGTTAGAGCGCTGATTGGAGAACAATGCAAACTGTTGGCTCACAGAAAAAAATACTTTTGAAGTGGGCAGCTGGAGTACTGGGAATTTGAATTAAACATTTTATTAAAAAGTAAGTTATAGCGAATCTTCATTACGACTGATGAATTGCACTCTATCTAAAATATCACTAATATTCCGGATCTGATTTTAAAAAGGGGAGAGTTTACAATCACTTTAAGCAACATATCCACGTCAGATCAGACACTTGGTCCTGCAGCCTTTCTCTCACCCTATAGCCATGTCAGACCTCGGGTTTTAGTCTGTCAGCCAATAACCTTAAAAGGGACATAACACAAGAGATTTTACTTTGCATCAATGTTTTGTAGATGATTCATTTGTATAGCCCACACTGGAGTGGTTTTGAAACAATGTATAGTTTTGCATATTTTTTAATAACATTGTGCTGATTTTCAGACTCCTAACCAAGCCCCAAATTATTAGATGTAGGCATAAGTTTACAGATTCCTGCTAGCTCCTGTTTGTTTAATGGGTCTTTTTATATATGGGGGTCTGCTCTTCCTATTTACCATTCCCCAGTTTTGCATAACCAACACTGTTACATTAATATACTTTTTATCTCTATAATTACCTTATATCTAAGCTTCTGCAAATGGCTGCCTTATCTCAGATCTTTTGACAGACTTGCATTTAAGTCCATTAGTGCTGACTCTTAAATAACTGCACTGGAGTGAGTACAATGTTATCTATATGACACACATGAACAAACAGCTCATCGTATTAGCGATTCACAGCCAGACTATGAGATAAGAGCTGGATTGCAGAATCTTAGAAACCAGCCTATAGGCCTACCTAGGTTTAACCATTAACAAAAAATACCAAGAGAAAATAAAGCAAATTTGATGATAAAAGTAAATTGGAAAGTTGTTTAAAATGACATGCCCTATCTGAATCATTAAAGTTTAATTTGGACTTTAATGTCCCTTTAAATTACAGGAAAAGCAGACAAAATAAATAATGCCTATTGGTGCCATGTGCTCATGCCTAGATGAAAATGTCATGGCTTACACATAGTTTCTTCCCATATGTGCATCATATTCCCCAACAAGAAACCAACTAACCATTTTATGACTCATCCTTACTTAATTCACCTCACCAGCAGATGGTATCACATCACCAGGTTGTGGCAGCTCTCTTGATTGTAGGCTACATCTTGTCACATGGTGGCATGTTTGTACTTAAAGGGATATGTGATGCTATTCATCATATAGTTTCTCTTAACCATGAAGCATCCATATGAAAGCAATAGCATCACCAGGGGCCACAGCCCCTCCCCAGCATAATGACTGACCCCCATGTGCCCCCCCCCAATGGTGATAAACTCTCAATTACCCCACCTTTCTGCAAGACACATCCCACCCACTAAATGTCTGGTCTTCATGCTAGGCATTACTGTGATCCTCTGGGATTTTAATTTACACCTAATCTCATTGTGATCTTGTGAGATTTCAGGATAAAGTTCTTTAAAGGGACAGTCAACACCAGAATTGTTGTTGTTTTAAAAGATAGATAATCCCTTAATTACCAATTCCCCAGTTTTGCATAACCAACACAGTTATAATTATACACGTTTTACCTCTGTAATTACCTTGTATCTAAGCCTCAGCAGAATGCCCCCTTATTACAGTTCTTTTGACAGACTTGCAGTTTAGCCAATCAGAGCTGTCTCCATGGTAAATTCACATGCATGAGCTCAATGTTATCTATATGAAACACATGAACTAATGCCCTCTAGTGGTGAAAAAGTATCAAAATGCATTTAGATTAGAGGTGGCCTTCAAGGTCTAAGAAATTAGCATATGAACCTCCTAGGTTTAGCTTTCAACTAAGAATACCAAGAGAACAAAGCAAAAATGGTGATAAAAGTAAATTGGAAAGTTGTTTAAAATTGCATGCCCTATTTGAAACATGAAACAAAATTTGAACTTGACTGTCCCTTTAAACAGAATTATTTTTGTTTTTATCTGATGCCAATCTGGGCACAGTTTTTTTTAAAAAAAAGAATATATATATATATATATATATATATATATATATATATATATATATATATATATATATATATATATATATATATATATATATATATATATATTTCTCCAACATAGGTGTGTCCGGTCCACGGCGTCATCCTTACTTGTGGGATATTCTCTTCCCCAACAGGAAATGGCAAAGAGTCCCAGCAAAGCTGGTCACATGATCCCTCCTAGGCTCCGCCCACCCCAGTCATTCTCTTTGCCGTTGCACAGGCAACATCTCCACGGAGATGGTTAAGAGTTTTTTGGTGTTTAAATGTAGTTTTTATTCTTCTATCAAGTGTTTGTTATTTTAAAATAGTGCTGGTATGTACTATTTACTCTGAAACAGAAAAAAGATGAAGATTTCTGTTTGTAAGAGGAAGATGATTTTAGCAGACGTTACTAAAATCGATTGCTGTTTCCACACAGGACTGTTGAGATGAAGTAACTTCAGTTGGGGGAAACAGTTAGCAGACTTTTCTGCTTAAGGTATGACTGGCCATATTTCTAACAAGACCATGTAATGCTGGAAGGCTGTCATTTCCCCTCATGGGGACCGGTAAGCCATTTTCTTAGTTAAATAAAAGAATAAAGGGCTTCAAAAGGGCTTAAAAAACTGGTAGACATTTTTCTGGGCTAAAACGATTGCTTTACTAGGCATATTATGCAGATTCTAACTATTAATGGTTATTATAATCTTGGGGATTGTTTAGAAAAACGGCAGGCACTGTGTTGGACACCTTTTTCAGATGGGGGCCTTTTCTAGTTATAGACAGAGCCTCATTTTCGCGCCACTAATGCGCAGTTGTTTTTGGAGAGCAAAGCATGCAGATGCATGTGTGAGGAGCTAAGAATCACTGAAAAAGCTTATAGAAGGCATCATTTGGTATCGTATTCCCCTCTGGGCTTGGTTGGGTCTCAGCAAAGCATATAGCTGGGACTGTATAGGGGTTAAATGTAAAAACGGCTCCGGTTCCGTTAATTTAAGGGTTAAAGCTCTGAAAATTGGTGTGCAATACTTTTAATGCTTTAAGACACTGTGGTGCAATTTTGGTGAATTTTGAACAATTCCTTCATACTTTTTCACATATTCAGTAATAAAGTGTTTTCAGTTTGAAATTTAAAGTGACAGTAACGGTTTTATTTTAAAACGTTTTTTGTGCTTTGTTGACAAGTTTAAGCCTGTTTAACATGTCTGTACCATCAGATAAGCTATGTTCTATATGTATGAAAGCCAAGGTGTCTCCCCATTTAAATTTATGTGATAATTGTGCCATAGTGTCCAAACAAAGTAAGGACAGTAATGCCACAGATAATGATATTGCCCAAGATGATTCCTCAAATGAGGGGAGTAAACATGATACTACATCATCCCCTTCTGTGTCTACACCAGTTTTGCCCACACAGGAGGCCCCTAGTACATCTAGTGCGCCAATTCTTATTACCATGCAACAATTAACGGCTGTAATGGATAACTCTATAGCAAATATTTTATCCAAAATGCCTACTTATCAGAGAAAGCGCGATTGCTCTGTTTTAAACACTGAAGAGCAAGAGGACGCTGATGATAACTGTTCTGACATACCCTCACACCAATCTGAAGGGGCCATCAGGGAGGTTTTGTCTGAGGGAGAAATTTCAGATTCAGGAAAAATTTCTCAACAAGCTGAACCTGATGTTGTGACATTTAAATTTAAATTAGAACATCTCCGCGCACTGCTTAAGGAGGTATTATCTACTCTGGATGATTGTGACAATTTGGTCATTCCAGAGAAATTATGTAAGATGGACAAGTTCATAGAGGTTCCGGTGCCCCCGACGCTTTTCCTATACCCAAGCGGGTGGCGGACATAGTAAATAAGGAGTGGGAAAGGCCCGGCATACCTTTTGTTCCCCCCCCTATATTTAAGAAATTATTTCCTATAGTCGACCCCAGAAAGTACTTATGGCAGACAGTCCCCAAGGTCGAGGGGGCGGTTTCTACTCTAAACAAACGCACTACTATTCCTATCGAAGATAGTTGTGCTTTCAAAGATCCTATGGATAAAAAATTAGAGGGTTTGCTTAAAAAGATTTTTGTTCAGCAGGGTTACCTTCTACAACCAATTTCATGCATTGTTCCTGTCACTACGGCAGCGTGTTTCTGGTTCGAGGAACTAGAAAAGTCGCTCAATAAAGAATCTTCGTATGAGGAGGTTATGGACAGAGTTCAAGCACTTAAATTGGCTAACTCTTTTATTTTAGATGCCGCTTTGCAATTAGCTAGATTAGCGGTGAAAAATTCAGGGTTTGCTATCGTGGCGCGCAGAGCGCTTTGGCTAAAGTCTTGGTCAGCGGATGTGTCTTCCAAGACAAAATTGCTTAACATTCCTTTCAAGGGTAAAACATTATTTGGACATGATTTGAAAGAGATTATTTCAGACATCACTGGGGGAAAGGGCCACGCCCTCCCACAGGATAGGTCTTTTAAGGCTAAAAATAAGCCTAATTTTCGTCCCTTTCGCAGAAACGGACCAGCCTCTAATTCTACATCCTCTAAGCAAGAGGGTAATACTTCACAACCCAAACCAGCCTGGAGACCAATGCAAGGCTGGAACAAGGGTAAGCAGGCCAAGAAGCCTACCACTGCTACCAAAACAGCATGAAGGGATGGCCCCCGATCCGGGACCGGATCTGGTGGGGGGCAGACTTTCTCTCTTTGCTCAGGCTTGGGCAAGAGATGTTCAGGATCCTTGGGCGCTAGAAATAGTTTCTCAAGGTTATCTCCTGGAATTCAAGGAACTACCCCCAAGGGGAAGGTTCCACAGGTCTCAATTATCTTCAAACCAAATAAAAAGACAGGCATTCTTACATTGTGTAGAAGACCTGTTAAAAATGGGAGTGATTCATCCAGTTCCAATAAGAGAACAAGGGATGGGTTTTTATTCCAACCTGTTCATAGTTCCCAAAAAAGAGGGAACATTCAGACCAATTTTGGATCTCAAGATCCTAAACAAATTTCTCAAGGTTCCATCGTTCAAAATGGAAACTATTCGAACGATCCTACCTACTATCCAGGAAAATCAATTTATGACTACTGTGGATTTAAAGGATGCGTACCTACATATTCCTATCCACAAGGAACATCATCAGTTCCTAAGGTTCGCTTTTCTGGACAAGCATTACCAGTTTGTGGCACTTCCATTCGGATTAGCCACTGCTCCAAGGATTTTCACAAAGGTACTAGGGTCCCTTCTAGCGGTTCTAAGACCAAGGGGCATTGCAGTAGTACCTTACTTGGACGACATCCTGATTCAAGCGTCGTCTCTGTCAAAAGCAAAGGCTCATACGGACATCGTCCTAGCCTTTCTCAGATCTCACGGATGGAAGGTGAACAAAGAAAAAAGTTCTCTGTCCCCGTCAACAAGAGTTCCCTTCTTGGGAACAATAATAGATTCCTTAGAAATGAGGATTTTTCTGACAGAGGTCAGAAAATCAAAAATTCTAAGCTCTTGTCAAGTACTTCATTCTGCTCTTCGTCCTTCCATAGCGCAGTGCATGGAAGTAATAGGATTGATGGTTGCAGCAATGGACATAGTTCCTTTTGCACGAATTCATCTAAGACCATTACAACTGTGCATGCTCAGACAGTGGAATGGGGATTATACAGACTTGTCTCCGACGATTCAAGTAGATCAAAAGACCAGAGATTCACTCCGTTGGTGGCTGACCCTGGACAATCTGTCACAGGGAATGAGCTTCCGCAGACCAGAGTGGGTCATTGTCACGACCGACGCCAGATAAACATTCTGGAACTGAGAGCGATATTCAATGCTCTCAAAGCTTGGCCTCAACTAGCAAAGGCCAAATTCATAAGGTTTCAATCAGACAACATGACGACTGTTGCATATATCAATCATCAGGGGGGAACAAGGAGTTCCCTGGCGATGGAAGAAATGACCAAAATAATTCAATGGACGGAGGATCACTCCTGCCACTTGTCTGCAATCCACATCCCAGGAGTGGAAAATTGGGAAGCGGATTTTCTGAGTCGTCAGACATTCCATCCGGGGGAGTGGGAACTCCATCCGGAAATCTTTGCCCAAATAACTCAATTATGGGGCATTCCAGACATGGATCTGATGGCGTCTCGTCAGAACTTCAAGGTTCCTTGCTACGGGTCCAGATCCAGGGATCCCAAGGCGACTCTAGTAGATGCACTAGTACCACCTTGGACCTTCAACCTAGCTTATGTATTCCCACCGTTTCCTCTCATCCCCAGGCTGGTAGCCAGGATCAATCAGGAGAGGGCCTCGGTGATCTTGATAGCTCCTGCGTGGCCACGCAGGACTTGGTATGCAGACCTGGTGAATATGTCATCGGCTCCACCATGGAAGCTACCTTTGAGACAGGACCTTCTTGTTCAGGGTCCATTCGAACATCCGAATCTGGTTTCCCTCCAACTGACGGCTTGGAGATTGAACGCTTGATTTTATCAAAGCGTGGGTTTTCAGATTCTGTAATAGATACTCTGATTCAGGCTAGAAAGCCTGTAACTAGAAAAATTGACCATAAAATATGGAAAAAATATATCTGTTGGTGTGAATCTAAAGGATTCCCATGGAACAAGATAAAAATTCCTAAGATTCTATCCTTTCTACAAGAAGGTTTGGAGAAAGGATTATCTGCAAGTTCTCTGAAGGGACAGATCTCTGCTTTATCTGTTTTACTTCACAAAAGTCTGGCAGCTGTGCCAGATGTTCAAGCATTTGTTCAGGCTCTGGTTAGGATCAAGCCTGTTTACAGACCTTTGACTCCTCCCTGGAGTCTAAATCTAGTTCTTTCAGTTCTTCAAGGGGTTCCGTTTGAACCCTTACATTCCGTAGATATTAAGTTATTATCTTGGAAAGTTTTGTTTTTGGTTGCAATTTCTTCTGCTAGAAGAGTTTCAGAGTTATCTGCTCTGCAGTGTTCTCCGCCCTATCTGGTGTTCCATGCAGATAAGGTGGTTTTGCGTACTAAGCCTGGTTTTCTTCCGAAAGTTGTTTCCAACAAAAATATTAACTAGGAGATAGTTGTACCTTCTTTGTGTCCGAATCCAGTTTCAAAGAAGGAACGTTTGTTACACAATTTGGACGTAGTCCGTGCTCTAAAATTCTATTTAGAGGCTACTAAAGATTTCAGACAAACATCTTCCTTGTTTGTTGTTTATTCTGGTAAAAGGAGAGGTCAAAAGGCGACTTCTACCTCTCTTTCCTTTTGGCTTAAAAGCATTATCCGATTGGCTTATGAGACTGCCGGACGGCAGCTTCCTGAAAGAATCACAGCTCACTCCACTAGGGCTGTGGCTTCCACATGGGCCTTCAAGAACGAGGCTTCTGTTGACCAGATATGTAAGGCAGCGACTTGGTCTTCACTGCACACTTTTGCCAAATTTTACAAATTTGATACTTTTGCTTCTTCGGAGGCTATTTTTGGGAGAAAGGTTTTGCAAGCCGTGGTGCCTTCCATTTAGGTGACCTGATTTGCTCCCTCCCTTCATCCGTGTCCTAAAGCTTTGGTATTGGTTCCCACAAGTAAGGATGACGCCGTGGACCGGACACACCTATGTTGGAGAAAACAGAATTTATGCTTACCTGATAAATTACTTTCTCCAACGGTGTGTCCGGTCCACGGCCCGCCCTGGTTTTTTAATCAGGTCTGATGAATTATTTTCTCTAACTACAGTCACCACGGTATCATATGGTTTCTCCTATATATATTTCCTCCTGTCCGTCGGTCGAATGACTGGGGTGGGCGGAGCCTAGGAGGGATCATGTGACCAGCTTTGCTGGGACTCTTTGCCATTTCCTGTTGGGGAAGAGAATATCCCACAAGTAAGGATGACGCCGTGGACCGGACACACCGTTGGAGAAAGTAATTTATCAGGTAAGCATAAATTCTGTTATATATATATATATATATATATATATATATATATATATATTTGCCACTGAAATAGACTGCAATTAAAACAATAAAAAGAAAAAAAAAAGTAATCTAAAACTTTAAAACAAGGTGTCTGATTTTGTCAAAGAAAAGCTGTGGTTTGTATTTTTTACATTCATAAGGTTACTACAATATGTTCCCTGTTCATGCTGGGAAGTAAAGACATAATTATGCAATTACATTGTTTATACAGTACTATTTTAGCTCATTGCCCAGAAAATTATTCAGTTTCCGAATCACCATGATGCAAAAAATCTGTATTACTGCATGTATTTCTGTAGCCATTTAAATTATCGTCCATAATGCACGGTTTACAAAAAGCACACTAAAATGGCACTACATAGCGTATCTCACCATCAAGTTAACCAGGTAACAAGCAATGTAGTAAACATATTCACAATATTCTCTTGCCACAGAAGGTTAAAAACTTCTGAGCTGTTATGCATTTTTTTTTTTAACGAATAAAATTCTTAATTTATTAATAGACCACACGTGGTCAAAATAAAATACCAACTGTAGTATGCAGCCACAATGAAATCAATCTGCAACACGTTTTTGGGCGGTTTATATTTGTCTGTTCCATCAGACAATTTATACTTGAAAGGACAGTTTACCCACATTTTTTCTCCCCTTTAATTTGTTCCCAATTATCCATTTTTCCTGCTGGAGTGTATAAATTTGTTTACAAGTATCTTTTTACCATTATTGCAGCATTTGAAATAACGGATTTTACCTGTAGTAAACCCCAACTATAAAAAACTAAGTTTATATACTTAAAGGGACACTCAACACAAACATTGTTATTGTTTAAAAAGATAGATAACGCCTTTACTAGTACCCATTCTCCAGATTTGCACAACCAATATTGTTATATTAATATACTGTATAACCTTTAAACCTCAAAATTTCTGTCTGTTTCTAAGTCACTAAAGACAGCCTCTTATCGCATGCTTTTTTTATTAGTTTTTCACAACAGGTGAATGCTAGTTCATGTGAGCCATATAGATAAAATGGTGCTCGCGCCCGTGGATTCTAACAACACAGCACTACTTGGCTTAAATGCAAGCCAAAAGATAAGAGCTAAAAAGTATATTAATATAACCATGTTGGCTGTGCAAAACTTGGGAATGGGTAATAAAGGGATCATCTTTTTAAACAATACAAAAAAATTAGTCGACTGTTCCTTTAAGTCCAGGCTATTGAAAGGCTATGTAAATATGGCCAGCAGAAGAAATTACACTTCCGGTGTGGTGTAGAAGAGAGAACTAATTATAATTTTCCATTGTTCTCTCTAAGTATTGAGCTTTAATTTACAGACAAATATAAGATAAATAAGTATGTGTGTACAAACATTGATAACAATGAGATCTGATTTTACCTGCAAGCTCAACATATTGTAATAGGCAGTGGTTTCAAAGCACAAAAACAGCTATTTCATATACACAAATAAACCAGAAAATGCAATTTCTCATACATTTTATACTCTGCAGCTGGTATAACAAGTTATTAGTAATACATTGAGGGAAAATTAATTTTACAGTATACTGCCCCTTAAAAAAAAATAAAAAGTTGGCAGATTTTGACTACGAAAAGCTTCTGTTTGTATTTTTTGCATTTATAAAGGTTACTACAGAATGTTCCCAGTACATGCTGGGAAGTAAAGACATAATTATGCAATTACATTGTTTATACAGTACTATTTTAGCTTATTGCACAGAAAATTATTCAATTTCCGAATCGCCAGGATGCAAAAGCTGTATTTCTGTAGCTATTTAAATGATCAGCCGGGCTGCACACTTTATAAAGGCTTGATTCATCGCCATAGGATAAATATACAGGCATTTACAACTTGTTAGATACGGAGTGTGATAAAAAGATTTAAAATGCAACATTTTGTTTGTACAAACCTCAGTTATTACTTTGGAAAGGCAGATTAACAGGACATGAAATACTTTGAGATTGTAGTTTAGAAAATATGTAATTCTGCGTTGTAGCAAACTTTGCAATATAGTTCGTCTTTTGACACCTTTTTCTATGATAAAACTCAAAATTATTGGGTTTTCAATTCAGAGAATGGGAAGTGCACAATAGCACTTGGCCTCAGCAGAGTTAACTAGATAAGATACTACATAAAATATAAACTTGTATAGGCGTGCAAGATATTAACATACTGGCATAGTGTCTACAATTTCTGAGTACATTAACACCTTGATTGCTACAATTTTTTTTTAAATGGCCACACTCTTCCCACGCTGGAGGTTGCTGGAGTATAACAGTTTCCCCACTATAATTATGTTTAGTAAAACATGCATTGTCTTGAAGTATCTAATCACCTTTTCTAAGGCCAATTGAGGACATATATCTATCAGGGTTAGGCTTGAGAAGTTTACAGTTAGCACTTCCAATTTTCAGAATTGGAAACCCCACAATTTTAAATTACAGTAAAAGAGGGCAAAATAAACCATTCAATTTTATTGTTCATTTTTACTATTTATAATTAAATAATTTATATTACATATTTAGTGCCTTATACCACTTTAAATAACTACTGTACAGAAAACACTGGTGGATCTACAAGACTGAAAGAGATGATTTAACTTTATTTCAAGGTGTTTGTTCCACCATTTGATTAAAGGAATAGTCTTGTCAAAATTAAACTTTCGTGATTCAGCGTGCAATTTTAAGCAACTTTCTAATTTATTCCTATTAATTTTTCTTTGTCCTCTTAGTATTTTTATTTGAAAAAGCAGGAATATGCAAGCTTACGAGCCGGCCAATTTTTGGTTCAGCAACTGCATAGGGCTTTCTGATTGGTGTCTAAATGTAGCCATTCAAATAAAGATACCAAGAGAACAAAAAAATTGATAATATGAGTAAATTAGAAAGTTGTTTAAAATTGCATGCTCTATCTGAATCATGAAAATTTAATTTTGACTAGACTATCCCTTTTTAACATTCTTCAGTATAGTCCCCCCCCCCACAGTTTTTATTATGCATTAACTTTGATGTGTTTGCTAAGGAGTTAATTTGATTGTAGTAGATGGGACATCAATGTTTTAATGGCTGTCTACTGATTGGTCAGTTTTGGGTTTGTTTTTTTATGGGGGGGGCAGAAAAATAGATTAACCCCTTAACGACCAAAGACGTATGGGGTACGTCCTGCAAAAAAATGCAGTTAATGACCAAGGACGTACCCCGTACGTCGTTGGTCTTTGAAAGCAGTGGAAGCGATCCTGATCACTTCCAACTGCTTTCATGTTATAGCAGTGATGCCTCGATATTGAGGCATCCTGCTATAACATTTTTTAGCCGACCGATGAAGAGAGAGCCACCCTGTGGCCCTCTCTGCATCGGCCATCAATGGCCATGTTCGTTGGTGGGTGGGAGCTGATCCAGGGAGGTGGGTGTGCGGCCATCGGTGGGGACGGGGGGCGGGATCGAGTGCGCGCGGGTGCGCGCACGTGCAGGGGAGCGTGTGCGCGCGCTGGCGGGTGGGAACCCTACACTATGGAACAAATGTTAAGTGGTACACGGTGGGAGAGAGGGTGGGAACATTACAAATTTTAACGATCTGGGAGGGTGGGAGGTTGGGGGTTGAGGGGGGGCAGCTACACTACAGAAAATAGAATTTTTTAAATAATAAAATGTTTTAAAAAACATATTTGATTTCAAACTGGGTACTGGCAGACAGCTGCCAGTACCCAATATGGCGCATAATAAGGCCTAGAGGGGGGTTAGAAAGCTGTTTGGGGGGGATCAGGGAGGTTGGGGGCTAAGGGGGGATCCTACAGAGGAGAATTATCATTTTTTTATTTTTTTTAAATCCCCCAAAAAACTCTTATTTTAGTACTGGCAGACTTACTGCCAGTACTTAAGATGGCGGGGACAATTGTGGGGTGGGGGAGGGAAGAGAGCTGTTTGGGAGGGATCAGGGGGTGTGATGTGTCATGTGGGAGGTTGATACCTACACTAAAGCTAAAATTAACCCTGCAAGCTCCCTACAAGCTCCCTAATTAACCCCTTCAATGCTGGGCATTATACACGTGTGGTGCGCAACGGCATTTAGCTGCCTTCTAATTACCAAAAAGCAAAGCCAAAGCCATATATGTCTGCTATTTCTGAACAAAGGGGATCCCAGAGAAGCTTTTACAACCATTTATGCCATAATTACACAAGCTGTTTGTAAATAATTTCAGTGAGAAACCTAAAATTGTGAAAAATGTAACGCTTTATTTTTATTTGTTAGCATTTGGCGATGAAATGGTGGCATGAAATATACCAAAATGGGCCTAGATCAATACTTTGGGTTGTCTACTACATTATACTAAAGCTAAAATTAACCCTAAAAGCTCCCTACAAGCATCCTAATTAACCCCTTCAATGCTGGGCATAATACATGTGTGGTGCGCAGTGGCATTTTGCAGCCTTCTAAATACCAAAAAGCAATGCCAAAGCCATATATGTCTGCAATTTCTGAACAAAGGGGATCCCAGAGAAGCATTTACAACCATGTATGCCATAATTGCACAAGTTGTTTGTAAATAATTTCAGTGAGAAACCTAAAGTTTGTGAAACAATTTGTGAAAAAGTGAACAATTTTTTTTATTTGATCGCATTTGGTAGTGAAATGGTGGCATGAAATATACCAAAATGGGCCTAGATCAATACTTTGGGATGTCTTCTAAAAAAAATATATACATGTTAAGGGATATTCAGGGATTCCTAAAAGATATCAGTGTCCCAATGTAACTAGCGCTAATTTTGAAAAAAAGTGGTTTGGAAATAGCAAAGTGCTACTTGTATTTATGGCCCTATAACTTGCAAAAAAAGCAAAGCACATGTAAACATTGGGTATTTCTAAACTCAGGACAAAATTTAGAAACTATTTAGCATGGGTGTTTTTTGGTGGTTGTAGATGTGTAACAGATTTTGGGGGTCAAAGTTAGAAAAAGTGTGGTTTTTTTCCATTTTTTCCTCATATTTTATAAAAGTTTTTATAGTAAATTATAAGATATGATGAAAATAATGGTATCTTTAGAAAGTCCATTTAATGGCGAGAAAAACGGTATATAATATGTGTGGGTACAGTAAATGAGTAAGAGGAAAATTACAGCTAAACACAAACGCTGCAGAAATGTAAAAATAGCCTTGGTCCCAAACGGACAGAAAATGGAAAAGTGCTGTGGTCCAATCAGCAAGGACAACCTAGGTTGTTCACCAAAAATGGGCCGCCATCTAAACTTATATTCTTGCATTTCAAATAAAGATACCAAGAGAATAAAAAACATTTGAAAATAGGAGTAAATTAGAAAGTTGCTTAAAAGTGCATGCTCTATCTGAAGCACAAAAGAAAATATTTGGGTACAGTGTCCCTTTAATAAATGTATGCTTCTCTTTTTACATGGATCATAGTGAAAAGATATTTACAGTATTTCTGTAAATCTGCAGTAAAAACGATATGCACTGTTGTAACAAAATGTTACCAGTATTTCCACCACAGTTAGAATGATATACAATGCACTAAATAATAAAATAAAATTCCCATGCATTGCATGGTTTACAATGGAAGGCTGGTTAGCATGCTCTAACATGACTGTTTTCTTGCTATTGATTTTGTTTAGCTCAGGGGAAGACTTTCAAAGATGAGATTGTGATAAGCTAACACCTTTTTTTTACTACAGTGTCATTACAGAGCTGAAAGAGAATTTAAAGTGTGAATATATTAAAAGGATATATATATATATTTATATATATATATATATATATATATATATATATATATATATATATATATATATATATATATATATATATACAGTGTTTTTCAACCAGTGTGCCACGGCAGACTGACAACAGTGTGACATATTTTTTAAACTTTGCTTGTTTTTTACTCCCAGTGCAGGGGTAGTTTGTAGGAGGCATGGCATAACAGCACAATACATACAGAATGTGTGTGCTTGTGTGTATGTGTATATATATATGCTGTATTAGGCTACAATGTGTGATTTTTTTTAAATTTTGGGATGGTGGTGTGCCACAGGATTTTTTAATGTAAAAAAGTGTGCCACGGCAAAAAAAAGGTTAAAAATCACTGACATAAATATATATATATATATATATATATATATATTTATATATATATATATATATATATATATATATATATATATATATATATATATATATATATATATATACATACAGGTAGCCCTCAGTTTACGCCGGGGTTAGGTTCCAGAAGGAATGGTTGTAAATTGAAACCGTTGTAAATTGAAACCCAGTTTATAATGTAAGTCAATGGTAAATGAGAGAGTTAGGTTCCAGGCCCCTCTCAAAATTGTCATAAGTAACACCTAATACATTATTTTTAAAGCTTTGAAATGAAGACTTTAAATGCTAAACAGCGTTATAACCCTAATAAAATAATCACACAACACAGAATATATAATTAAACTAAGTTAAATGAACAAAAACGTTTGCTAAACAGCATTATAAACGTAATAAAATAATCACACAGCACCGACTTTACTTGCATTTTTCTGCAAACAGTTCTTTCTATGCATTCCAATCTGGACTGATTTATAGACAGGAAGATCTTGTTCCTTTGCAAGCTGCTTGATAGCTCAGGTCTGGTTAAAATGATTAATTTCAGCTTGCCTGGCTTGCATATCTTTGCTGCAACACAAGCGGACAGCTCCACCTACTGGCTATTTTAATCAATGCACTGCTTCTCAATGCTTTTCAATAGCACTCACATGACTGAAAAAAAGGTTGTTATTCTGAAACGGTGTAAATTGAACCGTTGTAAATCGAGGGCCACCTGTATATATTTATCTCAAAATATCCCCACAAAAATGCATTTAAAACATATTTTTAAGCAATGCTTTGCAGTCCAGGGATATACCCCTTGGACTGGCTCTAGAATATTATTATTTTTTATCTTATCTCCTTAGCTGTGGCCAATTAGTGACTGATAGAAATGGAACCTTGCACCAACAAAATAATCACTGTGTAGATGTTTTGGGGTAATGATTCTGAAGTCTGCAAGATTTACGACAAACTCTCTGGCGGCAATATGGGGGAGATCAGTGGCAAATTACAGTTAAAGTGGGCAAAATAAATATTGTGTAAATAACAATTTTTTAAAAAAAATTTTCAGAATAAATAATAATTGTATGATTAATATCTGAATTTAATGTTTTTAGTGGGTAATGAGGAAAGTGTTTTTTTTTTCCAAATAAAAGTGAATGTTTGCATGAAAAATTAGCCAAAAGGCTCCAAATATTACTTGTTTTGGAAGATAGTATCTTTGTATTTATATATATATATATATATATATATATATATATATATATATATATATATATATATATATATATATATATATATATTAGCAATGCATTTTAGTATATTGTTGTTTTTAAACTTACAATTAGGACTCTTGTTGTTTTGTTGTTTATTTTTGTTAATAGCGCAGTAAATTGAATAGAATATTATTAAATAAAGTTGGAACTAGGTTTGGCAACAGTATTTATTATATGCAGCATCTATACAACAAGTCTTTTTTACAATCGTGTACATTGCATCAATATATTCTTGCTCAATCACTAACATGACCTTAATCTCAATATATACCTAGCGGAGCATCAGTCGACAGTGGAATCACAGGGGAAATTTGTCATGGAAAAATGCTGTATAGGTTTGATGTTATTTTCTCCCTTGTATAAACTGGGGGCAGTCATTTACTATTCTAGAAGGCTTGGGACATTGTAAAGTACAATGTTCTGTACAGTGTGTATTATGTACTACTGTGGTTAACTCTTTAACCCCCATGTAAGATAACATTCTGTATTGCCATGAAGGGCTTTCTGACAGTGATTTGATTAAATTAATGTTACATCGCTAGTCTCTTGTATATTCTGGCTGTAAAGTACTTGATGATATTGTTTTCTTTTACTACAGTATATATAGACAAGCTTATTGATTATTTGTATTCATTAAAGCAAAATGAAGGTCATAGATCTATAGATATGTCATAAATAAATAATGAAAACACCTTGTATTTTTTATTATGCATAGTTAAACATGTTTGGTCTAGATTACAAGAGGCACACTAACAGATTTATTTTTTTGCTACTGCGCTAAAATGAAAAGTATTACAAGGTAAAAGTAAAAGGTTAGCTCAAGAGTGAAAACTTCAGATATCGCGACCACGTTAACTTCTCTCCATAGATTTCGATGGAGTGCAGTGTTAAAAAAAAAAACAATGTAACGCTTATCGATTGCGTGCAAACCCACCATGTATTAGAACAACTGCTCTAAACCCGAAGGTAGTTATGGATATATTACGTTCCAATGTTCTTCACATGGAAGAAAATGTTTTATTTCTATATATATATATATATATATATATATATATATATATATATATATATATATATATATATATATATATATATATATATATATATATATATATATGATGATTTTGTTTGTAAAATATACATATGTCTATGCTATACCTGTGTGTGTATATGTATATATATGTATATATATGTATATATATGTGTATATATATATATATATATATATATATATATATATATATATATATATATATATATATATATATATATATATATATATATAAAAATAACTCATTGTGTAGTTCATTAACAAATCTAGACAGGCCCAGAGGCTTGTTTTCCCACTGAAAACCTCTGAATTACATTGTTTCCAATGCAGCAAAGGATTCTGGGTAAGATATGCAAATTAAGTACACAATGACACACCATTTTAAACTCGCCTTTTATCTCCCCCTAATTTTAAAATGTTGTTGTATTCTGCCTGGAATCAACTTCACCCAGCAGTGATTCTAACCTTCTCCCAGCTGATGAGTGGCAATAACCATGAAACAGTCTGTCCTGGGATGGTTATGAATCACTGCACTAACCCTAGCTAAGTTTATAAGCTGTGTGAACAGCGATACTTTGGCGTAAAGGGAACCTGCTGAAAAGCAGACTGAAGTAAAAAGGTGTGTCATTGTGTACTTAATTTGCATATCTTACCCAGAATCCTTTGCTGCATTGGAAACAATGTAATTCAGAGGTTTTCTGTGGGAAAGCAAGCCTCTGGGCCTGTCTAGATTTGTTAATGAACTACACAATGAGTTATTTTTTCTATATTTTATGCGTAGTGGAGGATTTTAAACTCTCCTTTTATCTCCCCCTAATTTAAAATGTTGTTGTATTCTGCCTGGAATCAACTTCACCCAGCAGTGATTCTAACCTTCTCCCAGCTGATGAGTGGCAATAACCACGAAACAGTCTGTCCTGGGATGGTTATAAATCACTGCACTAACCCTAGCTAAGTTTATAAGCTGTGTGAACAGAACAGCAATGCTTTGGCGTAAAGGGAACCTGCGGAAAAGCAGACTGAAGTAAAAAGGTGTGTCGTGTACTTAATTTGCATATCTTACCCAGAATCCTTTGCTGCATTGGAAACAATGTAATTCAGAGGTTTTCTGTGGGAAAACAAGCCTCTGGGCCTGTCTAGATTTGTTAATGAACTACACAATGAGTTAGTTTTTCTATATTTTGTGCGTAGTGAAGGATTTTAAACTCGCCTTTTATCTCCCCCTAATTGAAAATGTTGAGATATATATATATATATATATATATATATATATATATATATATATATATATATATATATATATATATATATATATATATTTATAAAATATAAAAGAAAGATAGAAAAGAATACCAGGGTATATAAGATTACCCTAGAACAGCAAGGGAATAAACGGCACACATAGAAGACTTTCAAAAGTTTATTTATAATAATTTCCCAAAAATACACTTAAGTATATAGCGATATCTTATCTGTCAATATCAGTTACCACTAAAGACAGCCTGGACAGGTGCACTAGAAATCCTGGCCCACGGTACATTCGACAGGTACCTGGGTTCTCATAAACACATAGTGCCAACGCACGTTTCTCCCCCACCTCCAGTATGTGTTACAGGGGATCATCAGGGCATGTATTTTGCCTACTTACTATAAATGTCCTATAAACATTAGATTCTATGTAACATTCGTTATAAACATGAGTTTTCTGGTTAACCCCTTATTGTTTATGATGTCTTTTTGTAATTTATAGCATAGGGAAAGTATTAGGTCTAAATGCACTTAAAATGTTTTAGATTTTGCTGTCTTTAGTGGTAACTGATATTGACAGATAAGATATCGCTATATACTTAAGTGTATTTTTGGGAAATTATTATAAATAAATTTTTGAAAGTCTTCTATGTGTGCCGTTTATTCCCTTGCTGTTCTAGGGTAATCTTATATACCCTGGTATTCTTTTCTATCTTTCTTTTATATTTTATATTTACTATAAGGGTGGCACCATTTAAAGCAAATTAGCAATATTACCTACTCTCTCACACCCCCTATATTTAGTCTTTATATATATATTTATATATACATTTTCTTCTAAGTGTTATGAACCTTGGAATATAAACGTTTACAGTAAAAACACAGTAAAACATAGTAAAACATATTTAAAAAAAAAATGTCAAAATTGATTAAATGTCTTTCATTTTTAAATATATTTTAGTGGAAAGGGCTCCGAAGTGTATATACATGTGTGTGTGTATATATGTGTGTATGTGTTTATGTGTGTGTATATATATATATATATATATATATATATATATTTATTTATATTTATATTTTATTTCTTTGCGTTCAAGCGCACCCTTTTTCCTCAACTTGTAATATCTATGCTAGTTAGCGAGGTTGGGATATTGCTTATTGCATCCCATGCTAACAATAGCACACCACTTATAATATAGCCCTTTAGTGGTAATCTAATTTTAAACTTAATGTCCCTTTAATATTCTTCAGGAGGATAGATCAATGATAGGCAAAATGCATTTTTGGCCCCTGAATATTTATATAATTTTACACAGCTACTTTATTTTTGTTTTAGACCCATATTAGCAATAAAAGTGAAACATTATTTGTGTTTTGGAAATTGCTTTTTTATGGTAAAATAGACAAATGTTTACAGATAATAAAACTGTGACAACGCTGCTTGCTCCTGAGGATAAGGTAGGGCCATATAAGAAATCTTTAAGGAGCTTAAATTGCCCCAGGGCTTCCTCTGCTTACCTCTGGACAATCTGCAAAGGTGGCACATTTAAGATCGTTTCCTGTGATACAGAATTCCCACAGCTTGTGTGATGTATCCTAATGCAGAATCTATGACCGTTAGAACTGATGTGTTTGCAGCTTTTTCTGTGTTTCTTTCTACTAAGGGACAGTAAACACCAAAAATGTTATTGTTTTAAACCATATCTTTCCAAACTTTTCATGTTGGTGACGCACTTTTTAAACCTACATAATTTCGTGACACAGTAACTCAGTTGTACTAGCAAACAAGAGGTTAAACTAACTTGCTTTAAGAGATGCAGACACATACATAAATTATATAATAATAAATGTATATACAAGAAACAGTATGTATGTGCAAGAATTAAAAAAAAGTTAATATAAAAAATATCAACTTACTATTTTAAGGGGATGTATGAGGTTGATTCGATGAACACAGTTTCTGAATATTTGGTGGAATATTAGATAGACACTAGCATTTCATCATCAAGCATTTTTAAGCAATGCACTACTGGGAGCTAGCTGCAAAAAAAAACACTTTGACTTCTGACTTCAGCTCAGCGTTTAAGCTGCTGCCCTCAGAGCTCTGAGAGTTGCACTGACTACCGCCCGCACTGCAAACATACTGCTATCCCACTCACTGACTACATGTGCAGTCACAAGCCAATCAAGGAGACTACACGTGCAGTCATGAGCCAATGTGCCGCCAAAGGGAATAGTTTCAGTCCCCACTGAGCTGTGCCAATAGGTTAAGATGATCTGTGACCCACTAGGTATCAATCACGTGTCAACCATGTGATATGTGTAGCAGGCAGGCGGAAAGTCAGAAACAAAAAAAACATTTAAATTCAAAAACATTTGTGCTGAAGCAGGGACACACCTACACACTGCTGCTGACACAGCATATCCAAACTGACCTTCACTATACTCTACAGAACATGGCTACAGGTACTCACTTCTCTCTAGGCTAAAGCAGACCAATATCTGAGACCACTAGTACCACAAACCTCTGCAACCAAACTGCTATTAAGCACATATTTTTTTTCTGCTGTTTAAATAAAAAATAAAATAATAAAATATATATATATATATATATATATATATATATATATATATATATATATATATATATATATATATATATATATATATATATATATATATTATAAAATGTATCCTAATCACTGCTCATTGAGAAAAAAAAAAGTACTATAATATAAAATTTCATAAAGATTGGTGCTTCCATTTTTGTGATAATGTACATTTTACAGAATACAGTTCTTAATAAAACAAGATATAATATGAAAAATCCTAAACATTGGTGATTGTTTCTAAAAATGATTTCCCTGTGCATGTGGATATGTATTGAAATCTGTTCTTCAAATATAGCTGCTCTAGAGAAACAGACATTCATTTCTTTTTGCATAAAATTTGCCTTTCATTGCTTTGCACACCATTTTGTGAAATCTAATCATTTTTATAAATACTGTCTTGCACCAAAGGAAATCAGTGGCTTCTTAGGTAAACCTCCACTCTAAACCTCTTTTGTTTTCAGATATATTTTAGTCTACCTTATCCAAAGTGTAGTTAATATTCCACAGGCAAAGCTCTGTACATTGTAATCTCAAGAGAAGACCAGCCTGACATCTGGTTCACACCTGTGGTTTTACGGATGTGGGCAGCTCTGCTATTGATTATTAATTTGCACTATGTATGTGTGTGTGCATTTTGGGTTTCCTGAGGGTGGAGTTTTCAATAAGAGCAGGGTGGTCCGATTTCACTAACTAAAATCCACTGTGTGTGTGTGTGTGTGTAATTAAAGGGACATTGTACACTAGATTTTTCTTTGCATAAATGTTTTGTAGATGATCCATTTATGTAGCCCATCTGGGAGTGTTTTGCTGATTTTTTTTTAAGAACATTGTGCTGATTTTCAGGCTCCTGACCGAGCCTCAGTGTCAGATGTATACACACGTTTACAGATTCCTGCTTGCTCCTGTATGCTATCTGTCATTTCATATGTTTGGAAGGGGCCACTGTCTGCTCTTCTTGTTTTCCTAGCCACTTTCACTTGGTGTCCCATCCTAAACTCGTCAATAGTGCTAAACTGGGAGCTTCTAAGTAAGTTTTATAAAAGGTTTTATACTGGAATTTTAGATCAGTGTCTGTGCATACTCTTAGGGTCTATTACATGCAGTTATATGAAAATTGGTGCGCACTGCCCCTTGAAGGTGATTACGCTCACCTGATACTGGTTTGGTTCCTTTAAAAGACTGGGGAAAACCTCAGTCAGGAGAGAGACAAAGAGTTTCAAAACCTGTCTTGCTGTAATTGAGAGAAAGTGGTAGAACTGTTAAAGGGATAGGAAAGTCAAAATTAAACTTACATGATTCAGATAGAGCCGGTCATTTTAGGACATTTTTAAATTCACTTCAATTTTCAAATATGCTTCATTCTCTTGGTATCCCTTGTTGAAAATATACTATGCACATATCCTTTACTAGTGGGAGCTAGCTGCTTATTGGTGCCTGCACACATTTGTCTCTTGTGATTGGCTGACTAGATGTGTTCAATGCTGTTCCTTCAGCAAAGGATAACAAGATAATACATTTTTTTGATAATAGACATAAATTGGAAAGCTGTTTAAAATGGTATGTTTTATCCAAATCATGAAAACATTTTTGTGGGTTCCCTGTCCCTCTACTCTAAGCACTGTTGCTATTGTTTTTTTGTTGGTAAGCAGACAACCTGCCCCATAAAAATCAGCTTCAATTTGTTTAGTAAGAGCTCAGAGGAGCAAGGACTTTTATTTGTTATGTTTATTTATGAAATGAAACAGTGCTATTTTGCTGCCTGAAATATACAGGCCTATAAAGCATATACAGTAGGTTCCTGTCCCAGAAGTCTGTGCAGTCACTGAAAGAGGCCTTGGTAGACGACGCACATGATTAAGTGTATATGTATGTGTGTATATATATATATATATATATATATATATATATATATATATATATATATATATATATATATATATATATATATATATATATATATATATATATATATATAATAGTCCTATTGTTGGAGGGCACTCACAGGACTTATAGAGAACATGAATATACAATTTTTATTTTCAAAATTGATTTCACATTAATAAAATGTCAACGTTTCAACCCATTTAGGGGCCTTCTTCAAGACAATTTTCATCGTTATTAGCGCAAGCAGCACATCATACATCAGCGTTCAGAGCCGGGCTCCCAGTAAAGAAATCGTTTCCGATTATCCCCATCCAAGATTCCACTTAATGTTTCTCTGAACCCCTCTTCAATAATTTTAAAGATTTATATTCCAGTATTTTTAGTGTTCTTAAACCAGAGGAATAAAGTCACCTTCATGTAAAAATTATTATTAAATAATTTAGCAGAATTGCTATTTTTTGAATTTTCACCTGTCTTATGTAGAGTGATTTTTTAAAATATCTTTTTGTCACTATTTTATTCTTTTTTTCCCCTCCTTTTATTATGTAACAGCCACTGGCCAATCACAATGCATAAATGTATATTCTGTAAATTCTTGCACATGCTCAGTAGGAGCTGGTGACTTAAAAACTGTAAATATTAAGACTGCACATTTCGTTAATGGAAGTAAATTGGAAAGTTGTTTAAAATTACATGCTCTATGCACATGAGTCTGGACCCCCTTGTCAGTTTTAATGCAAGTTCATGTTCTACCTAAATTAAGATATTTACTTAAACATTGAATTAAGGTACAGAACCCATTCATACTAATCCCCTTTATGTACCTTTTAATAATACGCTAATGGCATACCATTAGCTTGTAAGGAGCTCATTTGAATGGGCCTTTTAAAGCTTTGTACCCTTCCTAATGTCTGCATGTCTTTCTGAGGTTTCTTAATTGTACCCTTTTTGTTCTGCTTTTTTGACATACTGTACCACTAAAATAAAATAAAGGTATGTCTCAAAAAATATTTAGTTTTGAAGATTACTGGCACATTGTATAGTCAGTTTTAATTCTCTTCAAAACAGAATGACAGTTCCACTTTAAAGTAAATGTCTACTTGTCATCACCGCATTGAACTCTGAAGAAAGATACATCCTATCGCCAAGAAATGAAACCGTCCTTATTCCAGGATCTGATAATGTTCTTACATCAATCAGATATGGTTTTCCTGAAATAAACTCAATTATGCTTTTCAAGTCAGACAATTATGCATACAATATTGATCAAAAAGTCTGTATACATTATTGTTTGAAATAATAACAAACGAACCCTAATGTTCCTGTTCCTTGGTTTTGGTTCACTTAAGCAAAATTGCGTCTCTGTGCTAAAATTAAATTTAGAAAGTTATATGAAGTACAACAAGTAGTCAGCTAACTTCACTAATAGAAGGAACACACAAATGTAATGTGTCATTCATTAGTCTTAGTCCAAATGAAAAGGTCAATTTCTGGCTTTCATAAAAATACATTTGTTTCTACTACTATTGTTCATATTCATAACTTGTGGGTATTTAATTTTGCTTTGCCTTGAAGTAGGAGTGAGTTATTTTGGAACTTTCCTTCCCTTATATATAGCCTTCTCTTCCTGTAAGCTAAGATAAAGTCTGTTTCTCCATATTTGGGATAAGGTACTGTGGGCTGCAGTCAATAGAGTTTTTCTACGTTTAGTTATCCATGACTAAGGGCTCTGGATTGTGAAACGCGTAAGATGTAAAGAACCCCTCCTGTGTGTGTTTTAAGTTAAGTGGTGGATGTTTATCAGGACAGCTATGATTTACACATGCTGCCAGAAGGAACATAAATATTGCTGCTAAACATTTGTAGAGTAGTATTCATATTTCTTCCTGCACATCCTGCAACAGGTGTTACTAGGGTTTCCACCAAGCTAGTATTTTACTGACCAGGTCAGTATTTTTATGGTTCAGGTCAATATAGATATTAATGAATAAATATAGAAATAAAGGTCCTGCCATGCTGAATTATCTTCTGTGTGTGTTGGAATCTAATTATGAACAAAAAGTCCATTAAAATCAACCCTCACAGCTATAGTTTCTTAGTTATTCTGTGTAAATATATATGCAAACAAATGTATGCTTATTAACACAGGTGGCAACCCTATATGTAACCATGAAAACAAGGTTTAGGTGGAATCTCTATTGATAAGATTGTTAACTAGGTATAACCCATGAATCATTGGGTTCTAGTATATCAGCTGGTTGAGCATCATGGGAAATGTAGTTCCAAAACCTCTGGAGGGATGTCTGGCATACGGGGTGGTGCCAGGGCACTGAGAGATTGTGGGATGGTGCTATGGTGACCTATGGACTGAGTTCTGAAAACCCAGGGGGGGGGAGTCATGATGGGATAGTGGTGTGTCCTCAAATCTGAGCCATAGGGAAAGAAATGCAGTGAGATGGACAACTGTCTAAAGCTTCTAAAGCAGCACAATCTCAGAAATTGCAGGGCTGTTTGAAACTATTTTTTGTGAATACATACAAAGATTGCACTAAAAAGGATGTATCACCATAACATGATAAATCACAGTAGTACTATAAATAAATGAAATAGAGAGAATAATGTGGATGTAGTGTATTTAAAACAAAGTAGTGTATCACATATAATTATCACATTAAATTGCTTAAAATGTATTTCCATTAAATTGCTTATAAAAGTCATAAACTACCGGTGGTTAAAAATATTTAAAAAGGTATATACCCACCCCCCCAAAAAAAAAATCTTCTAGATTGTAAGTTCCCACGGGAATAGGGCCCTCAATTCCTCCTGTATGTTCAGAATTATATAACATTATTTTCTAGGTTTACTGCCCCTTTAAGAGACAGAATCAGAGAACATTTACTTAATATAGAACGGCTTTGAAGGCAACTTTCTATCCAGGAATTTTAAAGAGTGCCACAACCAGGATACAAAAGTTAAAATATTGGTATCAGAAGAGTGAAAACTTACTGGCGAGGAGGTGACCTAAACAATAAATTGCTAAAAACTGAAGCAGAGCTCATCTTTACTTTTAAAAACATAGAACTTCAAGGTTTAAATGCAGTTAGACCTAAATCCTTTTATTTAAATAATATAAGTCTATATCATGAATTATTCCATGTATTTCCATACTAGGTTAAATAAGAAGGTTATAGAAAAATAAAGGATAGGAGAAAAAAAACCTCTGAATTTTAAACCCACATTTCAATAATATCCCCCCCATACACATGAAGATTATATATACCTCTAGATGCATTTTTAAGTACTTTTAAGCACCTTTGATATTTTTAACAATTTCTTATAGTATGTATTTTGTGTTTTTTTTTATCATTAAACTTGATAGATTTCCTATAAATAGACTGATTCTATACAGAGCATTAAGAATTTTTAATAGTTTTGAATGAAAACCTTGAACCAAGGTTGAAAATGATCAAATAAGACCTGACTGCCTCTTTAAGAGAGAGGGTATAAAGGGACAGATAATAATCTGCACAGACTCATCTTGAAAAAAGCACACCTGCCGAAACTAGTTGATGAGGAGTCTGTGTCTGTATCAGTCAGACTAGTGTGCAGCATCCAGCTGAATCTAACTGAAAAACAACCATTGCATGAGTGCACTTTCTTTTTTTCATTTTTATGGAAACGGATCCACCATCATCTGTTCTACTTTTGGGACAAAGCCTTAAAGGGCCAGTAAACCCACCAAATAATCTTATATAATTCTGCACATAGTGCAGAATTTTATAACATTAGTTTAGCGCCATGTTTCTAAAGTATCTCACAGATATTTTTCTAAGCGCATCAGGCACGCTGTCTAGTCACAGCCGGCCCAATTGCGCCATTAAAGGGACAGTAAACACCAGAATTTTTGTTGCTTAAAAAGGTAGATAATCCCTTTATTACCCATTCCCCAATTTTGCATAACCAACACAGTTATAATAATATACTTTTTACCTCTGTGATTTACCTTGTGTCTATGGCTCTGCAAACTGCCCCCTTATTTCAGTTCTTTTGACAGACTTGCATTTTTTAGCCAATCAGTGCTTGCTCCTAGGAGCTTCACGTGCCTGAGCTCAATGTTATCTATATGAAACACATGAACTAACGCCCTCTAGTGGTGAAAAACCTGTCAAAATGCTTTCAGATTAGAGGTGGCCTTCAAGGTCTAAGAAATTAGCATATATACCTCCTAGATTTAGCTTTCAACTAAGAATACCAAGAGAACAAAGCAAAATTGGTAATAAAAGTAAATTGGAAAGTTGTTTAAAATTACATGCCCTATTTAAATCATGAAAGTTTTTTTTTTTTTACTTGACTGTCCTTTTAAAATTAATATAGCTTGCTCCAGTTCTGGTCTGATAGTCATGGTGCTCATTTTAATGGCACGATCAGACCAGCTGTGACTAGACAGCGTGTCAGATGCGCTTAGAAATAAACAGAACCGCTCAGTAGAGCCAGGAGCGGCGGTATGTAAAATATATTTTTGTAGGAAAATATCTGTGGCATATTTTGATTTAGAAACATGGCGCTAACGTAATGTCATATAATTCTGCACTATGTGCAGAATTATATAACACTATTTGGTGGGTTTACTGTCAATTTAATGCCAGTATCATACCAGTATAATTAACAACTGTTAGTACTGAGTTTAAGAGTACACTACATTTACATAACCATCCTAAGGATTCTACAGTACAAGGAACATATAACTAACTTTGTAACTTTGTACAATAAGTTCTATAGCACTTCATATGAACGATTGACATCTATACAGATTACTTTAAGGAGCATTACAAAGCGTTAATCACTAAAACAGAACTCCTCAGTCTGCTGATAACCAGTCTATATATAGTGTGCCACATATATACACGGGGCAGTCAAATAGACTCCTAGAAACTGGAAAATAATTATATATTTTTTTTCTTGCTTATTTTTATCTTTCATTTTTTTATTGCATTAACTATTTGTATTAATTTTAAAATATATTTTTTTTTTCTTTTGGGGGGGGGGGGGGGGGGGGTATATAGCTTTTTAAAATATTTTTAACCACCAGTGGTTTCTGAATTTTTTAAGCAATTTAATGGAAAAAAAAATTAAGCAATTTAATGTGATAATTATATGTGATACACTACTTTGTTATTAAATGTAATATACTACATCCACATTATTCTATCTATTTAATTTATTAATAGTACTACTGTGTTTTATTATTGTATGGTGATACAACTTTTTTAGCGCAATCTATGTATGTATTCATTTTAATATTTGAGATATTTCTAGATAATGTTTGTTCATGCAGTCATTTTTTTATATTTATTTTTTTAATATTATTCCTAAATCAGATGTTTTCACTGTAGGGATTCCTATATCTAGACAGCTCTACAAGAAGACATAAGCTTGTGCACAAATCCGTGCGTTCAGCGTGTCTTCACTGTCATTTTTTTGTTTAATCCTAATCCCAATTATTGTCCAGGCAGACAGGTTTCTCAAGCACATTAATTTCCCTTTTGTTGAGGACTACATGATTGTCATCAGTTTGATAATAGAAGATTTGCTGCTGATTTCATTTGCTTGGTTTTACACGAGACCTTTACAGCTGAGCTTTTTATCCCAGAGATATGGCATTGGGGGTTGAGACAATACAACAGTGTCCAACGAGAGCTTGATTCCAAAATAACAGTGAATATTAACAAATTAGACAATGACTCGCATAACAATATTTTGCTGTCTGTCAATTTTAAAGGGTCATTAAACACTAAATAAATGCACCATATAATAACGTATTCAAATACAAAGATTAGCCTGAGAATAATATCAAGATTTTAAAAATTATATTTTTTATTTAATTATTGAAGAAATAGGAGAAATGTTTTAGTTTATATGAAATAATGGCTGCTGCCATGTTGTATAATATGTTTCATGTTGACACTGATACAATTCTAGACAATTGAGGACAAACAATTGGCACAGTGTCTAATGTAGAATTAGGAGTCTCTAAGGTATAAGTAAAAACTTGGTCCTGCCCCTGTTAGTACTATTAACATAAAGGGAAGGGAAAAGAGAAGGGGAATTAAGAGGGGATTGTTAGCACTCAAACGCCTAATATTGGTACATGCTGTGTTGAAACATCTAATACTGAGTATTTCTATAGGTATTAAAACATATGAATTTTATTAACGTTATTTAAAATAAATTCTATAAGTGGTTATGAATATCACCCAACTCCACACTTAAAAGGTGTGGAGGTGGGTGATATTCATCACCACTTATAGAATTTACTAATACTCAGTATTAGTTGTTTCAACACAGCATGTACCAATATTAGGAGTTTGAGTGCTAACAATCCCCTCTTAATTCCCCTTATCTTTTCCCTTCCCTTTATGTTAAAGGGACATAATACTCATATGCTAAATCACTTGAAACTGATGCAGTATAACTGTAAAAAGCTGACAGGAAAATATCACCTGAGCATCTCTATGTAAAAAAGGAAGATATTTTACCTCACAATCTCCTCAGCTCAGCAGAGTAAGTTCTGTGTAAATAGTTATACTTGGCTGCTCCCAGCTGCAGGTAAAAAAATTAAAAAAAATGAAGAAATGAACAGCAGCCAATCAGCATCAGCAGTGCTGAGGTCATGAATTATTTTACTGTGATCTCATGAGATTTTACTTAACTCTCATGAGATTTCATAGTAAGCTTCCTTTACCTGATTGGTGAAATAATATGAGAGTGCACAATGCTCATCCCTTCTGCTGTCCTAGGACAGACACACTAAAATGCTGCTTAGAAATCCTTTACAATGGGAGGTGGCTACTGAGGAACTTTTGAGGTAAAATATCTTTCTTTTTTACATAGAGATGCTCAGGTGATATTTTCTAGACAGCTTTTTACAGCTATGCTGCATCACTTTCAAGTGTTTAAACATTTGGGTATTATGGCCCTTTAATGACACTGATACAATGTCATCACCTGCAAACTGACCAGCTGGTACTGTTGATTTACAGCCTTACTCTCTTTAGGTTGCATGCATAGTATAAAAGGACCAGTAAATACAGTAGATTTGCATGATAAAAAGACAATGCAATAGCACTTAGGGGCCGAATTATGAAAGGGCGAGCGGATCTGATTCGCTGTAGAGGATCATGTTCGCCGCACATCGATAAATGCCAACAGCATACGCTGTCAGCATTTATCATTGCAAAAGCTTTTCACAAGAAATACTTGTGCAATGCCGCCCCTGCAGATTTGTGGCTAATCAGCCGCTAGCATGGGTGTCAATCAACCCGATTGTATCCGATCAGGCTGATTGCTGTCCGCCCCCCTCAGAGGTGGCGGACAAGTTAAGGAGCAGCGGTCTTAAGACCCCAAGGTCTGAACTTCAAAAGAGTAGTAGATTTTTTTTTCTGACAAATTGCAAAGTTATGTCTATTTCCACTCTCCCTGTATCTTGTGACAGCCATCAGCCAATCACAAATGCATATATGTATATGCTATGAATTCTTGCACATGCTCAGTAGGAGCTGGTGATCCAAAAAGTGTAACTATAAAAAGACTGCTCACATTTTCTTAATGGAAGCAAATTTTAAAGTTGTTTAAAATTGTGAATTCAGAATCATATATATGTGTGTGTGTGTGTTGCAGGTTACGTCCGATATTGGTTAATCCTAGCATTATCCTGGTAAAATGGACATTA